>NC_043705.1:19423862-19427354 GCF_006229205.1 Suricata suricatta
AATATTCCAGTTAATAATAAATTTCATAATAAAAAGGGTCAGTTCATTAAGAAGATACAACAGTCTTAAATGTGTATCCATCTAATTACTATGTTTGACATAGCTCCTGGCACATATAACTATTTTTAATGCAAGGGTGACTCAACACAAGGAAATCCATTAATGTAATTCACTATATAAATAGATCAAAGGAGGTAAAACTCATGACGTTTCAATATGGGCGAAAATGCATTTGCTACAATTCAGTCATCGCTCTTGATTAAAAACAGGTAAACAATAACTCTTGGCAAGCTTGCAATAGAAGGGAACTTTCTTAGGCTGGTAAAAGTTAGCATAAACCAAGAGCAAATATTTGATGTAAAACATTACAATCTTTCCTACTAATGTTAGAAACAAGATAAATTTTCTCCCAGTATTGTTGCTATTTAATCTTGTAATGGAGAGTTAACTAATGCATTAAGACAGAAAAGAATAATTTATATACAAACATGTATATATATGTATATACTATAAAGAAAGATATAATTATTTGCAAATAAGAGATTTTCTGTAAGACAATTGTTTGTCCCAGAAAAAAATCACTAGCATCAATAAAGTGTTCAATATGAGGTTTAGATATAAAATTAGCATAGCAAAATCAATGCTTTCTTATATATTATCAACAATATATTAAAAAATGAAACAGAAGAAAAGGAACTTGTTCTCACCAAAAGAAAAACTGTAAAGCTGTAGGGAAGGGGCACCTGGGTGACTCAGTCAGTTAAGCTTCTGACTCTTTGTTTCAGCTCAGGTCATGATCTCATGGGTTCATCGGTCCAAGTTGTGTATCAGGCTCTTTACACACAGTGCAGATGGTGCTTGGGTTTCTCTCTGCTTCACCCCACTTGCTTGCCCCCTTTCCCCCCCCAAAATAAATAAATTTTAAAAAATTTAAAAAAGAGCAGTGGATATGTAAAGTAATACAGGTATTCAACATGCTGTATAAAAATGTTTAACCCTATTGGCAATCAGAGAAATGTAAATTAAAGTAATACATTTTAAGGGATTTTTACTCATCAATTTAGCAAAAATCTAAAAGCTTGATAATACCCAGGGTTAGTAAGGATGTGGCAAATGATACTTTGCTGGTAGGAGGGTAGGATGACAAAATGTCCTTTGGAGGGCAGTTTTTCCGGTATCTATGAATGTAGAAACTGTCCATCTTTGTTAACTTAGCAATTCCATGTTGAGTTCATTCTAAAGGATATTTCACCTGCACATGGACTAAAGGTCTGTATGTGAAAATGATCACAGCAGGGTTGTATATAATAGTGAAAACGGGGCAAGCCAAATACTGATCGTTAGAAGAGCAGTTCAATAAATTCCTGTAAACCCATAATGTTGAATATTATACAACTATTAAAAACGATGAAGTATGTATATTTCATATCTTTTAAAAAGATACTATTTTTAAATAATCTCTACACCTAATGTGGGGCTCGAACTTAAAACCTGGAGATCAAGAGTTTACAGGCTCCACCACCAGGGCCAGCCATATGTGCTGTGTATTTCATATTTTTAATTATATGTGGGTGGTCACTCTCCAAGGAAGATTAAAAAAAGTAAATGTTTCAAGAGAGTTCCTCCCTGGATTATTTCACCTGTGCACATATATGCTTGTAAACCTAGAAGGGCATAGGAAAAATAGAGAAACACCAGTAACAAACTGTGGATCCTGGCTAACTCTGGGCTTGTGGTGGAGAAGGTGCAGCCTCACATTTTTAGTCGTTACACTTAGGTACCCTTTAAACTCTTTATAATTAAAGCATGCTCCTCTACATCTTGTATAACGAAGAACAATGAAACACTGTAGACCACTAACGACTGAAGATGTTGAAGAAACATCAGGAGGCAGAGTATTTTCTTGGCAAATGCTCTTAACTTAGCGGCTAATCCACATTACTTTAAAACTGTTAGAGAGCAAACACATGAAATATTTTAATTATTGTAATATGGCTAACATCCTGAAACCAAAGCGGACAAAGATAAGCTGTAACAAAGCTACAGTTCATTCTCAGAGGCACTGATGCACACATTTAAAATAAAATACTAGGAAATGAGCCTGGGGGGCTTATTCGTAAGTGTCTGACTTTGGCTCAGGCCATGATCTCACGGTTTGTGAGTTCAAGCCCTGCATGGGGCTCTGTGCTGACAGCTCAGAGCCTGGAGCCTGACCTCCCCCTCTCTCTCCCCCTCCCCAGCGCATGCATGCACACGCTTGCGCACTCTCTCTCTCAGAAATAAACTTTTAAAAATAAAATTAAAGTACGAGGAACTCCAGTTACTACACCACGATGAAGTAATATAATGTGTAGTCCATACATGCAAAAGTGGTTTAACAGTATGACAAATATTAATGCTTTTCATAGGCTAGAACAGACGAAGAAGCACCTGACTGTCTAGAGATGGCCTGCCCATCACTGACTGAGTCATTCATTCAATCGATTTTTAGAGCCAGGCATTATTCTCAGTTCTGGGATAATATTAGACACTGATCAGTACCATTAGAAACACGCATTGTAGGGAGGAAAACAGACAGCTAAAAAATGTTAATGCCTAGGCACTAGAGAGTGTTTAGAAGGGAAAATCATAGAAAGAATAAATAGATGATCAGATTTCTATCTGAAATCAATAGAAAATAATACTCATGTTGGGGAAAACAAGTATTTTTTATTTCAGTTGAGAGCAATAAAACTACTCATTCCATCATTAAAGCTGTGTGCAACAAGTTGTAACCAACGCACTAGCATAGGGGAAACAAGAGTCCTATGCGAAGGAAGGAAAATCGTCACATACAATGAAAATTACTGAAGACAGTCAGTCGAAGAAACACTAGAAGTGTGCATGCCTTAAAGTGGCAAGTTACAAAATATAGGGAGCACTTTTAAAAATATATTAGCAACAATTGTATTATGGAAAAAGATGTCATCATCACAGCAAAAAGATAATACAGCTTGCCTTGATACAAATCACAGAAAACACCCAGGTTCCATAACAAGAAAGTGGTAAAACTCTGAGGATGAATAAAGAAGTCCTAACCATCTTCTTAGAAAGAAACATTCAGAATTAGAAAGATGTTGCTTCTCCCTAAATCAGTTATACACTCAATGGGATTCTAGTGAAAATAGAAATGTAATATGGGGGGAGGAGAATTTAGAGAGTGTTCTTATTTAAAATTTGAATCTTTATTTTTGTCCAAGGTACATATTCACATTAAATATGATGAGTTCTACTAGCTTATAACAGCATCCTCAACTTTCCTCTCTCCAGCTTGATTCACACTTCCAGAGTTGATAGTACCCGACATTTTGAGCAGCTTTTTCTGGTGTTTACATCTTTATTTTCCAACAAGAAGATTTTGCTGCTAATTAAGTTTTGTTTTCCTTTTTCAGTTTTGGAGATTATAAATTCGCTTCTTACTGTGAAAGAGAATGCTCAATTTTCATTTAAAAA
>NC_043705.1:19427454-19445334 GCF_006229205.1 Suricata suricatta
CCCCAACAAGCAAAACAAGTACTACAATGTAAAAATATTATAAAAAGGAAAACCCTCTCACATGCATAAATGAAAGATTGCACACAAAGAACTCACATCTTTTCAAGCTTCAATAGTAAATATTCAGCTACTGTGTATTAAATACTGCATGGTTTGCCCAAGCTAAGATGAAACCACATCATGAATCAATTAGCATTTTGCATTTTCTTTCATTATTTACTCAAAGTCATGCCTACTGCACCTCTAAACATTTCATTAAATCCAATGATACAGCAAACACTCCCAAAATAAACTTAGATTGTATTGCAGTTTCACTTAACAGTATATAAAATGCTGTGTTGTGACAGGTATCAACTATCCATAAGATACTCAATCAATTTTTCTTAAGCACTACTAACTGCTTGCTTTTCTTGAAGCTAGATCATTCTGAAAATTTCCTGTTAGACCTATGAGTGCAAACATATGGTATCTGTCCTTCTCGGCCTGACTTATTTTGCTTAGCATGACACCCTCAATGTCCATCCACTTTCCTACAAATGGCCATATTTCATTCTTTCTCATTGCCATGTAACACTCCATTGTATATATATACCACATCTTCTTGATCCACTCATCAGGTGATGGACATTTAGGCTCTTTCCATGTTTTGGCTATTGTTGACAGTGCTGCTATGAACATTGGGGTACATGTGCTCCTATGCATCAGCATTTCTTTATCTCTCATCCACTTTTCAAAACTTAGCTAGACTCCCTCCTCCAACCCCGCATACACATCTCACAAATATATATGTATTTCACCTTCACTGTGACAATATTTTTGGTTCTGTGTTTGATGTTAAAATCAGTATTTCTATGTAGGTATTATTATACACAGCTGAATCTCACAGTTTTCTATGCTTTCCCTTTACATATAATTAGCTTTTCTGGAAGTTAACAATTTCCTGCTTTTATTGTTAATGTCGTTGTTGTTATTTTAAGTGAATTCTATTCTTAATGTGGGGCTTGAATTCAAAACCCTGAGATCAAGAGTCATATGCTCTACCAACTGAGCCAGCCAGGTGCCCCCATAATTGTCTACTTTTACATTTGCTTTGTTACTGATACAATTGGTGGAGCTAAGAGAGCGAGGGAGAGAAGTGTGAGAGAGAAGAAAAAAACAAAAGAAGAAAAGAACTTCTCAACAGTCAAACACTTGAGAAAATCTGGAGACTTTGACTTTTGCTTCAAACTATGCATTCCAGATTAGTGTTCTCCTTCCCAGGGGACTGGTTCCTCTCTAAAGTCTCTGCTCAGCTTTGTCAGAACCTTCCCTTTAGTGCCATCCCTGGAACATTCCTTTTCCACATGCTGGGGACCTATTTCATGGTTTACATCTTTGTTTGGGGAGAATGCTTCCTCTAGTAGATTCCAAGGAACTCTGTCGTGGAACTCATCGAGGGAGGAGAGGCCACCTGCCGCTGTGTCCGAAGCACCAGGGAAAACTGCTGTTGCTTTTGCCACTCCGTCTCAGACCAAGCAGGGAACCCTGTGCTGCCACCCCTGTCCCCACTGATGCCCAGAAGCCTCTGTGGCCGTCCACTCTTGCCAGCTAGAAGCACTGCCATTGTCTTTTGAGATTCATGTCTTAGACACTTTCCCTCAAACACAGCTTTACAAGCCACATTTCTAAAGGTTAAGAAACATTAATGCTAAGAAAATCTCCTCCATTCCTTTGATGCAGGTTGGAATAATTCAGGCTACATCAGGTGGGCCCCCAGAGGGTTTGGACTCAGTTTGGTGGGTAAAACCAATCTGTTTGACAAATCTGGTTTATAATTTTAAGTAAACATACATGGTTTTTTAAATAGCAAACATTTCAGCAAACATAGTAACCTGTAACACATGGTCTAATTGCAAGATTGTAAGCCAACATTTAGTAGAAATATTAAAAATAAACCTTCAAATAGTACATGAAAGCTTTGTATTTAGCAAACAGGCAGAAACTCAACGTTCTAGTGACAGGATACAGAACAACTATAGTTTTCATTTAAATTTCTTGGTAATAGGTAGGTATATAATTGCTAAATATGACTTAACCAATTTTTAAAGTTCTAAGAGCCAGTGCAAAAAGTAAAAAGACTTTAAAAAAATTCTTTGAAAAAGCAAAATCTATTTCTGCTACATCAGTCACATTTTATTTTTTATTTTTGGGGGGCGGGGGGCAGAAAAAGACCACGATTGGAGGAGGGGCAGAGAGAGGGAGACAAAGAATCTGAAGTAGGTTCCAGGCTCTGAGCTGTCAGCACAGAGCCCAATGCAGAGCTGGACCCCATGAACCATGAGATCCTGACATGAGCCAAAGTTAGACACTTAACTGACGGAGCCACCCAGGTGCCCCTCTATTAACATTTTCTATCAAATGCTTAACTTAAGAATATCATTAACATAGGGATGAAATAAGAAGATGAAATTATTTTTGCAAGTCCATGGGTTTAAATTTGTTTTTAATAGAAGGTTGATAACAGGAATTAGAGACCATTGATCTGATATTTAACTTTATTTTCCAGTTGTGTTCAGTACTCTTGCTTTGCACAGCAAATTTTCTTTTCTTTCCATTGGAAACTGGGAACATTTTCTTAATCTCAATGTAGGGATGAAACGGCATTTGTGATAACATGAGTCATCTCTCCTTGGGGGTAATCTATGACAATGTTGAGGAAATGAGATTGGTTTTAAGGGATTGGAACACAAACGAGGGAGAAGAAAGTTAAGAAATAGGAAAGGAAAAGATGATAACAGCTCCTCACAAGCCCAGTGCCATTTAAATTCATGATATTAATCAGAGAAAAGAGTTGTGAGTACATTCATGGTCCAAGTTAGACAAACTTTAGGTTGAATATTATCCATCAGGAATTATTAAAAATTTATCCTTTGCTTCAGATTTGGAACAATATGACTTTGAAAGACATGTAAGAAAAAAGGTATAGAGTTGCAGGACAGAATTTATGGACATTTCTCTGACCTAATTATATATCTTTTTCTTTTTTTTTTTAATTAAAAAGACACTGGGGTGAGGCCCACTGGAGAGTGACTGAGGGTCACAGTTCTACACTAAGCCTTCTGATCAGGATTGCACCCAAGAGCCCATTGCAAGAAAAATTTGGTTTGCGGGAGGATCTGAGCTTGAACTCTGAACAATTGCAGATGAGATGAGGCAGCGGAAAGAGGACTCGGTGAAGGCTGACTGTGACCCTCCAAGGTTGGTACATCTGGGATGGGGATGGGGATCAAGATAATCATGCTGCTTCTGCCACCCACTGGCCAAAGCATGAGCTCGGCCTAATTGGAACGCACACATTTAGGGTGAGGATTTTTCTCAACCCATCACTTCTTTCATTTTCTATGGTGTAACAGCCTCTGTTTTGAGCTTCCATTCTATTTCATGGTGGAAACTTAACCTAGCTAAGGCATGATCCTCCCAAGGTTTGAGGGTTTAAGTTGCAAGTGGGGATGGTGTAACCTCAGGTTATTATCTGGCCTGTCTGGCGTTTGCTGTGATGTAGAAATCCACCTGGATCCTGGTTGTCATTCCCCTCCTGCCATGATGTTCACATTCCTGCATTGTCTCTGGTTTTATATGCTTCATGCTGCTGTGTCTCATCTCCTGGCTGCTAGGTCCACCAGCCCCCTCTCAGCTAAATTTCTCAGGTTGTAGAGATAACCTTTGGATGGTATCTCTTGCACTCTGGGGCTGTGGGGAACTGGGGGGTTACCTCCAGCTCTGTCTGCGTGGAGGGGCTGCCACTTCAAGGTGTCTCAGCACGTAAATTTCCAGCCGTGGTAGAAAACTTATCTCAAACTGCCTCTAGGCCAGTTATTAGCTCATATAAGACATCAGGAGGTGAAATAAGATTCAAGGTGCGTTGATCCAACAGTTTAAAAATGCAATCAAAGAACTGGGCTCTCTGTCTCTCTGCCCTGCCCTCTGCCTGTCATCTTCACTCCAAAGTGGGTTCATGTCTTGATTGTATGATAACTGCATGCAGAAATTATGGCTTCGTCTTTTGTATCTAATTGGCTTCTCAAGCTTCTTTGTTCAGAATGAAGTAGAACATTCCCAGAAGCCTCAGGTAAAACCCTCTTTATCTCTTGTTGGTGTGGCTGAGTCACATGCTTATTTCCTTTTATTTATTTATTTTTACTTGAAGTTTTAATTTTAATATCAGTTAACATCTAGTATTAACTTCACATGCTTGTTTCTGAATCAATTTATTTTTGTTTTATTTTATTTTTATTTTATTTTGTTTTAAACAGTTTGTTGTCAAATTGGTTTCCATACAACACCCATTGCTCTTCCCCACAAGTGCCCTCCTCCATGACCACCACCTCTTTTTCCCCTCCCCCTACCCCCTCAACCCTAGGTTAGCTCTCAGTATTCAATAGTCTCTCAGGTTTTGTGTCCCTCTCTCTCCCCAACTCTCTCTCCCTCTTCCCCTCCCCATGGTCCTCCATTAGGTTTCTCCTGTTCTCCTGTTAGACCTATAAGTGCAAACATATGGTATCTGTCTTTCTCCGCCTGATTTATTTCACTTAGCATGACACCCTCGAGGTCCATCCACTTTGCTACAAATGGCCATGTTTCATTCTTTCTCATTGCCATGTAATACTCCATTGTATGTATATACACCACATCTTCTTGATCCACTCATCAGGTGATGGACATTTAGGCTCTTTCCGTGTTTTGGCTATTGTTGACAGTGCTGCTATGAACATTGGGGTACAAGTGCCCCTATGCATCAGCACTTCTGTATCCCTTGGGTAAATCCCTAGCAGTGCTATTGCTGAGTCATAGGGGAGTTCTATGGATAGTTTTTTGAGGAACCTCCACACTGTTTTCCAGAGTGGCTGCACCAGTTTACATTGCCACCAACACTGTAGGAGGGTGCCCATCCACACCCTCGCCAGCATCTATGGTCTCTTGATTTGTTCGTTTTAGCCACCACTCTGACTGGCATGAGATGGAATCTCAGTGTGTTTTGATTTGTATTTCCCTGATGGTGAGTGATGTTGAGCATCGTTTCATGTGCCTGTAGGCCATCTGGATGTCCCCTTTGGAGAAGTGTCTGTTTATGTCTTCTGCCCATTTCTTCACTGGGTTATTTGTTTTATTTTTTTAATGTTTATTTTTGAGAGTGAGAAAGAGAGTGATAAAGAGCAAGTGAGCATGAGTAGGGGAGGGGCAGAGAGAGAGGGAGACACAGAATCCGAAGCAGGCTCCAGGCTCTGAGCTGTCAGCACAGAGCCTGATGCAGGGCTCGAACTCACAAACTGTGAGATGGTGACCTGAACTGAAGTCAGCCACTTAACCGACTAAGCCACCCAGGAGCCCCTGAATCAATTTTTAACAAAGGAATGGGATTACCCCAGGCCAAAATCAGGTTGAAACCAGAAGCCGAGAGTGGAATCCCTGCCTTTTGATGCACTTGGCTATGTGGAGCAGGGGTGAGTACCTGAAATAAATTTAGAATCTGTTACGAAGAGAATGAGGAGGGTGGATGCTTGCTAGGCAATAAGGATCAATTAGGGTTTAATTAGGAAAACAGACCTAATTCAAATTCAAGCCGAGCAAGATTTGACCTAGGGAAGTAAGCTACAAAATCACTGGAAGGGGTGGACAAGAGGAACAGCAGGGGTGAGGTGTTCAGGATTCCTGGATGCCGCCCCTACCCCTGCAGGAGACCACGCGTGTCTACCCTGAGTGCCTCTGAGCCTGTGTTCTTAGGCCCCTGCAGACCCGGGCAGTCCTGAGAAAGACACGCTGCTGCCACAGCCAGTTACGTGTGGCTCTGCCTTTCTTCTTTCCTTTACTGTTTTTTTAAAAACAGATTTATTGAAATATAATTCACATACCATGCAATTGAGTGATTTTAAGCCCTCAAAGTGTATACAGTAAAACGTTGGTTTGTGAGCATAATTCATTCTGGAAACATGCTTTCAATCCAAAGCACTCATATATCAAAGCAAGCTTCAAGAACCATTGGCTCAGTTGTGACCGTGTGATATTTGGCATCACGTGCTACTCGTATTGCAAGTCATCACTTGTTTATCAAGTTAAAATGTATTAGAAATGTTTGCTTGTCTTGCGGAAGGCTGGCGGAACACTCCAAGGCTTTCCTGTAATTCACTGGCTTTAGCATATTCACAGAGCTGTGTATCCATCACCACACTCAATTTTAGAGCATTTTCATCACCCCTAAAGAAACCCTTTCTCCTCAGACATACCCCACTCTCAATCCCTTTACTCATCCGTCCCCCCACCTCCCATCCCCCACCCTAAACAGAAATGAATCGCCGTTTTGTGTCTGTGGATTTGCCTGTTCTGGACATTTCATATGAATAGATTTTTATAACATTTGGTCTTTTGTGGTTGGATTCTTTCACTTAGCATCATATTTTTACATTGTAGGGTATGTCAGTATTTATTTGTTTTCATTGCTTGAATACACTTTCAATGGTATGAATATACCACATCTTATTTAGTCATTCATCAGTTAATGGACCTTTGAGTTGTTTCCACTTTTTAGCTGCTAATTATACGGCTATGAACATTCATGCACAAGTTTTTATATGGATGCATAGATGTTGGGCATAGACTTAGGAGTGGAATCAGGAGGTCAGGTGGTAAATCTAAGTTTAACCTTTTGAAGAACTGCTAAACTGTTTTCCAAAGTGGATGCACCATTTTATAATCCTCCCTGGAGTATATGAGAGTTCTAAAATCTGTCTACCTTCTCACCAATACTTATTGTTATCTGTCTTTTTAAAAAATTTAATGTTTATTTATTTTTGAGAGAGAAAGAGCGTGATCAGGGGAGGGGCAGAGAGAGGGAGACACAGAATCTGAAGCAGGCTCCATGCTCTGAGCTGTCAGCACAGAGCCCGATGCGCAGCTCGAACACACAGACTGTGAGATCTTGACCTGAGCTGAAGTCAGACGCTTAACTGACTGAGCCACCCGGGTGTCCCATCTGTCTTTTTGATTATAGCTTTCCTACTAGGTATGAGGTGGTATCCTGTTGTGGTTTTCACTTGCATTTCCCTGGCAAATGGTGTTGAACATCTTTTCTTATACTTATTGGCCATCTGTGTTTCTTTTTGGAGAAATGTCTCTTCAGAGCCTTTGTTCATTTTAAATTAGATTATTTGTCTTTTTATTATTGAGCTGTAGCAGTTTTCAGTATGTTCTAGGTCCAAGTCCCTTATTAGTTATATGATTTGCAAATATTTTCACCCCTATTGTGAGCTTCTTACTTTTTGATAATGCTCATTGGTGCATAAAAGTTTTAAGCCTTGATAAAGTCCAGTTTATTTGGATTTCTTTTTCTTTTGTTGTTTGTTCCTTTGGGACCCC
The DNA here is from genome assembly GCF_006229205.1 of Suricata suricatta. Taxonomy (NCBI): domain Eukaryota; kingdom Metazoa; phylum Chordata; class Mammalia; order Carnivora; family Herpestidae; genus Suricata; species Suricata suricatta. The sequence continues at coordinate 19,434,844 of NC_043705.1, forward strand.
TTTGGGGTCATAACTAAGAGTATATCACAAAATCTGAGATCATCAAGATTTACTCCTATGTATTCTTGTAAGAATTTTATAGTTTTAGTTCATAGATTTAGGTCTTACATTCATTAAAAAAATTTTTTTAATGTTTATTTATTAAAAATTTTTAATGTTTAGTTTTAAAGGAGAGAGATAAAGAGTGTGAGCAGTAGGGGAAGGCAGAGAGAGGGAGACACACACACAGAATCCAAATTAGGCTCCAGGCTTGAGCTGTTAGCACAGAGCTCTATATGGTGCCCTAACCACAAACCGCGAGATCATGACCTGAGCTAAAGTCAGATACTTAAGTGACTGAGCCACCCAGGCACCCCAATGCTTATTTATTTTTGAGAGAGAGAAACAGAGAGCGAGTAGGGAAGGAGAGAGAGAGAGAGAGAGAGAGAGAGAGAGAGAGAGAAGGAGAAGGAGAAGGAGATACACAATCCAAAGCAGGCTCCAGGCTTTGAGCTGTCAGCACAGAGCCTCACGTGGGACTTGAACCCACAAGCCATGAGATCATGGTCTGAGCTGAAGTTGGGCACTTAACCGACTGAGTCACCCAGGTGTCCATGTCTTACATCCATTTGAGTTAGTTTCTGTATATGGTATGAGGTAGGGGTCCAACTTCCTTCTCTTGGATGTGACTGTCCAGCTGTCCCAGCATTTTACTTTAATCTTGGGCAAATTCTTTCCACTGGCAGGTCCTGAACTGAAACCTGCTTAGTAAAAGACACTGGGAAATGTAGTTTCCAGACTTCTAGCCCTTGTGAGAGGGAGAGCTTAGAGAAATGAACACCAGCCCTTGGTGTGCCGCAAATAACCAAATATCAGCCTTCTGTGAGGATTCTGTCTTTTTGGTGTCTAGGCAAAAAACAGGCTACAAGTCTCCTTTTATGCAAAGATCCTAAACCTGTCTAGAATCATTTTTTCACCCTCATAATTTGACAGGTATAGAGAGTATAGAGTCTCACTCATTTTATTCTGTGTCTCTCTTCTGTGTTCTTCCTTCTCCCTAGTCCAGACAATTCTAAAATTGAGTCTAAGAAAAATTCAGCCATATATTTTTCCAGACAGTTCTGTAGCTCTATCTCTTGCCTCTGTTAGTTTGGGTCCTCAGTTCAAACTGCCTACCTTAAAAAGGTGGCCCTTGAGGGGTGCCTGGGTGGCTGAGTCGGTTGAGCATCTGACTTTGGTTCAGTCATAATCACCGAGTCTGAGTTTGAGCCCCATGTCGAGCTCTGTGCTGACAGCTCAGAGCTGGAGCCTGATTTGAATTCTGTGTTTCCCCCCGCCCCCCGCCACTTCCTCTGTTCCTCTCTTTCTCAAAAATAAATAAGCATTTAAAAAAATTTAAAAAGGAGGCTCTTGATATATACCTCCTATATCCAAGGCCCTTGATATAGGAAAAATTTCAGTTTATTAATACTTTGACCTGTTATCCTGCCACATATGGTTATGCTCCTGATAGGGTAGAAATAGGGATGAGGTGGGGAGCGGTGCAGTGAATTCTTATAGTATTGGCTGAAAATAAGAGTAAGGGCCATGGTAAGACAAAAGAACACAACCAAAATAATTCCTGTTGCTTTAAGAAAGATATATGGTCCTAAGAGTTGACTCGCTTTAAAGATATGTTGCATTAATTTTCTTAATTTTGAAACAATTGGAAACATACTAGGGTGAGCTTTTTAAAAGAGTGAAAAAATTCTTAAAGGAACAGGAGCTTGTTTTAGATAGACTATTAGATCATAGAAAGCAGCATTTTGCCTGACAGATTGGGACTATGGTTTCACTAATGTGATACAGAGCTCCAGAGACAGGGGTGAGACTTTGGGGGACAGGAGACAGATTCTCAAGGAGGAGATGAGTAATTATAGATAAGGAGCTAAAATTAATAGGTAAGCAGGACACTGATGCCTTTGCTAGAGATTTCCAGTTATGACTATGTATTAGGGGCAACTTGGCAATGATTTTACAACTGTATTATGCAATAAACCATAGTATGCTAATATAGACCGAACTGTTTATACATCTTGCAGACTAATTTATTCAGCTTAAGAGCTTAGTTGAAAGGAAAAAAAAATAATGGAAAGTAAGCTGTAGGATTGCTTTTCCTGAATTCTAAATTTAGCTTAAATATATTTCTAATCCTCTATGCCAGGGATATTTTCTTGAAAATTCATTTGAATTGTATAATCTGATCACCTTTATTAATGCAAGGATTTAGATGGGCATAAACATGCTTACTGTATTTTACTGTGTCGATTTTTAGCCTGGGAAATCCTGTAAATGATTAGTTAATTATATTCTGTCTGATTATCAAGCTACTTAACTTAAATCCACTGTGATGATAAAAGGCGAGTAAATCTTCAGTGCCAATAGAGACGCTTCTACGCATGACTACATTTAAGAAGGCAAAAGAAACTGCATCATATGACCAGAGCCCGCACAAGATTAAACCCCCATTATGTGGATGAGAGCATCTGGAAAGGAATAGACTCAAGAGCAACTCAAATTCAGAGCCATCACTTTGGGTCTGTATTGCCTTCAATGACAAATCAGACTGCTCCCTAAATGGATTGTCTTAGAAAACCAGAGAGGGAACATTCATGCCATCACCCATTGTAGGAAATGCCCCTCTCAATTTTTAATGTAGGTCCAGGTGACTTCACATGACATCTGGGTATAAGTGGAAAGCTTTTAAGTGAGCAATAGAAACGGAAAACACTGTGTGAGGACTCAGGGGTCTGATGGCCTTTCAGCTCCCAGGGGAAATGTAAAAAAGGAACGAGCAGATTCAGAATATCTCGCACATGCACATCATACTATCTTACCTGGTCCTCCCAAGAGGCCTGAGAAGAAGGTGTAATTATCTCAGTATCTCTAGATGCTCACATAAGCTGGGTCACAAGCTCATTCGAATCCAGTTTGACTGATTCCAAATTCTGTGCCTGCTTTGTGGTTAAATTCTGACACACTGTTTCAGGTACAAAAGACAGAAGCACCCTTCTAATTGGCTTAGAAGAAAACAAGGAATTTATTGGCTCATAAAACTGACACGTAGAGCCCTGATCCTCCTCATTCCGCATTGTCTGCTGCAGGCACAGTTGGATCCAGGGGCCAAGGGGAACTCTTCCTAAGTCTCATTTCTACTTTCCTCCAGGTTGTGTTTGCTATCAGGCAGGCTCTCAGGAGCCCCAGCTTCAATCTTTCAAGTGCAATCTCATGGAAAAAGATGCTTTTTCAAAGTTGGAATAAGAGTTCCAGTATTGAATCTCACTGTCCTTGCTTGGTCTAAGTAATTTTAACTACATCCTAGATACAATTTGAATGGAAAGTGAATGTGCAGAGTCAGCTATATCAGGAAATGTGGATTGTAACTCTTAAGCCTTATGTATATATGTTAAAGATGCAGGTATAGGATGCCTGGGCGGCTCAGTCAGTTAAGCGTCTGACTTCCTCAGGTCATGATCTTGCGGGAATTTGAGCCCCGTGTCTATGCTGACAGCTCAGAGCCTGGAGCCTGCTTCAGGTCTGTGTCTCCCTCTCTCTCTGCCCCTCCCCCACGCACTCTCCCTTTCTTCCTGTCTCTCTCTCTCTCTCTCTCTCTCTCTCTCAAAAAAAAGTATATATTTGAAAGAGAGGAAGGCCAGTATTCATCTAACACCTGCCATGTACAGGCAGAACATAGATACATTATATCCCCTTTTATGTTAGAAAATAGGTCAGTGGGCACTAGCTGCATGTGACTACCTAAATTTAAAACTTAGAAGTAATTAAAATTAAATTAAAATTCAGTTCCTTAGTTGCAGGAACTGTGCTTATAGTGCTGAATAACCATGTAACAGTGGCTTACATGATGAATGGCATAGCTATAGGACATTTCCATCATTGTAGAAAGTTCTAGTGGACAGCTCTGGATGTCTCAAATTTTCCCTCTTTTTCAGGATAGACTCTAACAATCTTAAGTCATGTTAGGTAGGACTACAAAGAAATAACCAGCCCAGAATGTGTATTTTCTATAAGAAAAAGCACTCTGAACTCTTAGAAAAATCAGTGTCATGGGCAAAAGAATAGGGATAGAGATATTAGATACCAGATATTAAGTGATTATGTGGAATTATTGTCAATTTTGTTAGCTGTGATAAAAGTATTACGGTTTTGATAGAGTATATTCCAACTCTTGGGATTTCTGTACTGAAGCATTTAGGAGTAAAATTTTGATGTTTTTCATTTACTTTGGGATAATATAAAAAACAGATGAGGTGACTTTGGCACGATATAAACAATAGTTAAATCTAGATCATCAGTACTATTGTCTCTAATTTCAATGTTTTTTTTTGTTTTTGTTTCTTTAATGTTTTTTTTAAATTTATTTTTGAGAGAGAGGTAGAGACAGCCTGAGCAGGGGAGGGTCAGAGAGAGAGGGAGACACAGAATCTGAAGCAGGCTCCAGGTTCTGAGCTGCCAGCACAGAGCCCGATGCAGGGCTCGAACCCACAGACCATGAGATCATGACCTGAGCCGAAGCTGGACGCTTAACCGACTGAGCCACCCAAGCACCCCATAATTTCAATGTATTTTAAAACTTACAAAATGAAACTATTTTTGAAAAACCTGACTTTAAAAAGATTTTTTTATGTTTATTTCTGAGAGAGACCGAGAGACAAGAGAGACAGAGCATGAGTGGGGGCGGGGGGCAGAAAGAGAGGGAGACACAGAGTCTGAAGCAGGCTGCAGGCTCCAGACTCCAAGCAATCAGCCCAGAGCCAGATATGGGGCTCGAACTCATGAATTATGAGATCATGACCTGAGCCGAAGTCAGAAGCTTCGATTGAGCCACCCAGGCACCCTGAAAAACCTAACTTTTTTGTTAATGGTTTTTGCTTTGATGTTATACTCAGAAAATGTTTTCTTAAGCAAGACTTTAAAAAATAGTCACTGAGATAATCTTCTAGTATCTTAACGGACCATTTCTCTTAACACTTAAATCTCCTATCTGTTTGAAGTTTGTTTTGGTGTAATGTACAAAACAAAGATTATCTTTAGGTAGTGAAATGGTAGTGAATGCTTGCTATTTGTGTCTCTAAGTGCATTCACAGTTTTTTCTACAAAAAGCCCCTGATTTTCATTTATAGATCCACATCCCTTTTATTTTTCTGCTCATGTGTTTTGAGTAGTACCAAAATAGGACATTAAAAGCCTGACATTCTTTAATTCACTCTTGGCTAAAAAGTACCTGAGACAGAAACCATGGTCCTTTAGGTAATAGCACAGGCAAGGCAAAGACTGTGAGTCGGTTGAAACATGAGCAGATGACCTTTTACTAGGCATTACATCTGATTAAATAGGAAACAAAAATGTTTTAATGTTTATTTTAATATTATGTTTTAACATTTAATATAATGTTCTGTAATATTTGAGAATATTAACATAACATTATCATAACATGAAACTGATGGTTGAATGTCAAATGTCTTATATATATTTAGAAAAAGGGAGTTTCGACGTTTGTTTCCTAAGGAAAGTGTCTCATTCACTGCTCAGACAGAAACGTAAAAAGGAATTTCAGGCCAAGTTGTTAATACAAGGGCTCAGGTGCTTATAGTCCATCACCGAGGCTGGAGGAGGCCAGGCATGGAGCTACCACTAAGTTTTTGGCACATCACCATCCAAGGTTAGAGAGCCTCTATCTGCCAGAGTCATGAACCTGCAGCAAATTCCTATACATCTGGACTGTCTTAGCTTCAAGGTGCGTAGAATGGTAGGGGAAATAGAAGCCACTCAGGAAAGTCATATTGGAAAGGCCCATAACCATGCCTTCTACTGCCAGAGAAAAGAAAAATGGGCCTCCCTGCTGTCTTTCAGGTATTATATGAGTTTCTCTGTAAGAACGAGCCTAAAAATGCATTCAGAACTTTGCTGGTTAGGGTATCAGAGAAATCTTCACAGCCTTCTAGCTTCTGCAATATAAGGGAAATAGAAAAGTTTTTATAAATTTTTTAATGTTTGCTTATTTTTGAGAGAAAGAGAGGCAGAGCATGACCAGAGAGAGGGAGAGAGGGAGACACAGAATCCGAAGTAGGCTCTGGGCTGTCAGCACATGGGAGGGCCTGAACCCATGAACCGTGAGATCATGACCTGAGCTGAAGTCGGATGCTTAACTGACTGAGCCACCCAGATGCCCTAAGATAGAGAAATTTTTAAAGCTGGATGGTGGGCTGGATGTTAAGAGACTCATACAACAGAGGAGATGAGGAACTTTCCCACAGTATTTAGGGGTTCATTTTCAAAAATCAGAGGATTGTTGATTTGAAATTTTGAGAGTAGACAATGTTAGGGTATTTGGTGAAGGAAACGATTTGCAGTTGTGACCCATGTTTGTCATAGAGGATTGTTTTCACCCACGACTGGGAAGAACTCACTTCCTATGATACATGTAATCTAGCAGCTTCTCCACCAGTGCATCAACCACTCCCCTAGAGGTGGCTTGGAGTGGCTGAGCAGACAGTGTGACCCGAGAAGCCTTGTGACGGGCTCCAATTCCCTTGTTTGTCCCAATATGCTGTAGAAACATAACCAGCCTCTTAATGTAGGATGAAAAAGGCTGTGAAGTGATGCATTTTAATAAAACAAGCTTCTGTTGATTGAATGTGAGTGATATATTCCTGAATTTGAATTAATGTGCACGAAGGATGAGGACAGACTCTTTGGGGCACTTGCTCGTCACTCGTGTGAACACATCATGGCCATGGAAAGCTGTAAATCGTAGGATATGACATTAATATTCTAGAGAGGAATGTTAGAGAAATAGCAAAGGAGGCTGATAAAAACTCCCTGGGTTTTCAGAAAAGTTAAGGCCTTCATTAATTAATTCTTTATCTTCATCTCCTCCCCCTTGTATTGCAAGAGTGAGATAGTTATTATAATCTGGGAGATAAGACAGAATCTACTGAGAGCCGTATTTGTGCAGCTCTGTGGTTTGGGCAGATGTGTTAAGTGAAAAAGAAATTCACGTTTTGGGGTGCTGTCGGTGGCTTGGTCAATTGAGTCTGATTCTTGATCTCAGCTCAGGTCATGTTTTCACAGTTGTGGGATCGAGTGCCCTGTTAGGCTCCATGCTGAGTATAGACCCTGCTTGAGATATTCTCTCTCTCTCTCTCTCTCTCTCCCTCTCTCTCTCTCTCTCTCTCCCTCTCCCTCCCTCCCCCTCTCCCCCTCTCCCCCCCATCCCCCACAGTCCCCCACACATGTGCTGTCTTTCTCTCTCGCTCTCTCAAATAAAAATAAAATAAAAAGAAATCCATATTCAGAATTCTCTGCTCTTAAAATACCTTTCTACATAAAAAAGATAACTCCCAAGTGGAAAATTGTAATCCTATGACTTATAAAACTTATGTTTAAAATGTATTTTTGAGGCATTCAGTATGCACAAGGACATCAGTTGGTGCTTGAGATATATTAGTAGACAAAACAATAGCCCTGCCCTTGAAAAGCTGATACTCTAGTGGGGGAAAGACAGGTATCAAACAATGAACATAATGAATAAGTAAATTAGGTAGCACAATAGCAGGTGAAAAGCAATGTGAAAACGTGTGGAGCATTTTCAAGGGGGTTGGGTGTGCTGGGGAGCAGGGGTACGTTGCGATATTGATGGGAAGTCTACACCGAGATGTCATACTTCGAGTTGGAAATGAAGGAGATGAAACAGCAAGCGACACATTCCAGGGGGGGACCTAAGGGAAAATAATACCAAGACACCAATATGTCTGGAGTGGAGCGAACAAGAGGATACAGAATATATAAAGAACTCCCTTCAACAACTTAACAAGAATAACCCAATTTTTTTTTAAAAAATGGGTGAAGAACTTGAATAGACATTTCTCCAAAGAGGATACAAATTACCAACAGCACAGAAGAGATGTCCGACATCAAAAAATCCAAATCAATACCACAATGATATGCCACCTCACTCTTACAGAATAGTTTCTATAAAAAAAATAATGGTGAGGGGGGAATAATAAGTGTCAGCAAGAATGTGGAGATCTTGGAATCCTTGTGGACTGTTGGTGGGACTTTAAAATGGTGCAGTCACATGGAAAACAGTATGACAATTCTTAGGAAAATCAAAGATAGAATTACCGTGTGATCCAGCAACACCACTTTGAGTATTTATCTCAAAGAATTGAAAGCAGAGTCTCTAAAACATATGAATGAACCTAAGGTTGCTCATTATGGCCTTATTTACAAGAGCTAAAATGTGGAAGCAACCCAAGTTTCTATACACAGATGAATGATTTAGAAAGTATGGTATAGGGGTGCCTGGGTGGCTCAGTCGATTAAGGGTCCCACTTCAGCTCAGGTCATGGTCTCACAGTTCACGAGTTCGAGCCCCGCATCAGGCTCTGTGCTGACAGCTCAGTGTCTGGAGCCTGCTTCGGATTCTGTGTCACCCTCTCTCTCTCTTTGCCCCTGCCCCACTCATGCTCTGTTTCTCTGTTATTATTTATTTAATAAATAAAATATTAAAAAATTAAGAAAAAAAGAAAGTATGGTGTATACATATTATTGAGCCTTAAACAGGAAGGAAATTCTCACACACACTGCAATATGGACGAACCTTGAGGACATTATGCTAGGTGAAATACACCAGTCACAAAAAGTCAAACGCTATATGATTTTGCTATGTATCTAGAGTGGTTACATTCATAGAGACAAAAACTAGAATGATAGTTGCCAGGGGCTATGGGAAAGGGAAATTGGTAGTTAATATTTAATGGGTACAGAGTCTCACTTTTGCAAGATGAAAAGTTCTAAGGATGGATGGTGTCTAAAATAACCAGGAACTCTCAGAGGCAGTGTTAAAGTGACAGAAAGCCACATTCTCATCCACACTGGCTCTCCACCGGGTCATTCCCCACAAGATACAAAAACAGTAATGCCTTCCCCCTTAGAAAACCCTTCTTTGATCCTACATCACTATCTCAGGGAGGCTTGGATGGCTGAGTTCATGAGTATGTGACTCTTGATCTTGGGGTTGTGAGTTCAAGTACAGTTGGGTGTAGAGATTACTTAAAAAAAACTTAAAAAAATAATTAGTGTTTCATTTTTTCTGTTACAGTGTAGAACAAAATTTGAAAAAGCTGTCATCACTCTGTCAAATACCTCTCTTTCCATTCTGTCTTCAATTGTGTCCAAATAGATTTCCAATTTATTACCTAACTGTAGAAATACAGTCCAGATGCAGTATCTGTAAAATCTATGAACCCAGAAGCACTCACTTTGTAATACATGCACATGTAATTAATCTGATGCAGGGAGGTTTTATTGAATCACATCTACTCCCCCTCCTTCCCTGATTAATCAATATGGAATGATCTGCTCAGTTTGCTTACCTTTACCAATTCTACTATTTTCAGAATAAAAACAAGAAATAACTTACAAGTGTTTACTTTTAATTTCATAATGTGTATTGGGCAGAAAAGTGTTTATACTGAAATAATACATATCTTTTCTTTCACAAATACTAAAATTATTATAATCCTGAACAAGTGATTATTTGTTTTAATGTGAAAATATATGTTTTTTTCCATAAATATTCTCCTATTTTGTTAAGCATGAAATACTTATTTCATGAACCGAGAGGGGAGTTGATGTTAATGTCAACACACTATACTGATTGAGATTCTAAATGATTCCAGGTAGTTCTGCATGACCATTTGGATCTGCTTACCCTGGGTCAGCTTCACTTTGCTTTTCTGTTCACCGGAGGCCAAATTCCATACATGGTGAAGAGAGACTCTCCTAGTGATGGTGATTCAGGTTCACAATAAGTGATGACTCAGCAAAGTCCATTTGTTGTCTAGCTTTTGTTCATTTGTCTTGGATTCATGAGAGCATTTCTCCATTGTTCTTTACCAAGCTACATGGATGTCACCTCTGAACCTATTTCTCTCTAAGCTGCATACCTTTCTTTAGTAAGTGTCTGTCATCTCTGCTACATCCCCTGTCTAAATTTGATGAACATTCACCTTATCAGCAGGACTACGGAGCACACCTGTGCAGTGTGTGCTCTGCAGAAATGCTCCAGCAGAGTGGTCAAGGGGAGCAAAAACTCAAGCATACTCTGCCGCCAAATCTTGATAATGGCCTGTAATCACTGGAGGAAGGAAAGACTCATTTCGTCAACTAGAGGTATGTGTTTTCCTCAGTCGCACAAAGCACCATAGTGGCTAATAGTAATCCTGCTTATGTAACTTGATTAGAAGAAGAAACTTCCTTTCAGGATAGAAACACAAAGGAGGAACACTTACTTCTTCAGACTCTTTTGCAACTGGGCCTTGGACATGTGACTTAGGCTCAGCCAATGAGGTGCACGGATCCGAACTTGGAATTGGGAAGTGGGACAATGGAGAATTCTTTTTGCAGCTCTGGGGAGACAGCTGCACCCCATTCTGGGGAGTGGAAGCT
>NC_043705.1:19445434-19469664 GCF_006229205.1 Suricata suricatta
ATATATTAACAAACTCTCTAGCTGATTAACTATATTAAGGTTTGAGAAGCACTAGAATAGAAAATATCAGAGGATCTTAGATACAGTAAGAGTCATTGTTGTTTCATGAAACGTGTCTAGTTGTATAAAATATGAATTTGGTCATAATGAAAAATTTATTTCTTACTGTGAGTTACAGTAAAAAATTGGAGAGAGGGATGTTAGCAAGATGGCCAACTATGAGCCCCCCCATCATGTGACCCACCAACAAGAAAAATTTGACATCCATTCATGGAAAAAGAGTGAATTTGTAGGAGTTATGGGGTCCAGCACCATCTGACAAAAGACCCAGGAAGAGTCTCACCCATCTTTGCCTCAGGTAATAAGTTGACCTTGGCCCTGAACATGGAGCCTCAGGTAACCCATGAACTGATAAAACCCACTCAGCCATTGGCCAGGATCCTCGGAGAACACTGACTTAGGCAGTCGCTGACAGGGAGTCCTTGGAAAAGTCCAGGAGTCCATTGGAGAAGTTCCAGCACAATGTTGGAGCAAAAAAAAATTATATGTCAAGATTAGATGTATTAGAGATAGAGGAACAGTTTGACTTTATCCAGGTCACTCCTCCCTCAAGGCAATCCAGTTCAGTGTCAAGAGAGACTTTCTCAGACCATGCTTTCTCCCTCAGGGAAAATGCAAGCATATGAGTGAATACCTAGTTTCCCCAGCTATGCGGGATGCTGCCAAAGAGAACCATTTTTGAACAGGCATAAAGTAGCTGAATGGATTTTTTAAAAAGAAGACTCAACTATATCCTGCCTACAAGAGGCTCACTTCAGTTTTAAGGAGACACACAGGCTGAAAGTGAACGTATGGACTAAGATATTCAATATAAAAGAAAGCAAAAGAAACCAAAAGAAAGCAGGGGGTAGTTATACTTATAGCACATGAAATAGACATTAAGCCAAAAACTTAACAAGAAGCAAGATCATTATATAATGATAAATGGGTCAATTCATCAAAAGGCTAAAACAGTTGCAAATGTTTGTATACCCAACATTGGAGCATCTACATCTATTAAACAAATACAGATCTGAAAGGAGAAATAATAACACAGTAATAGTTGGGGATTTTAATAACCCACATTCAACAATAAGTAGATCATCCAGACAGAAAATCATAAGGAAACCTTGGACTTGAACTATACTTGAGACCAAATAGACTTAAAAGACACAGGAATAGAACATACTATCTAATAGCAATGAATACATATTTTTCTCGAGTGAACATATCATATGATAGGCCACAAAGCAAGTCTTAGAAAATCTAAGATGATTGAAATTATAGCAAATACCTTTTTTCCATCACAGTGGTTCAAAACTAGAAATCAATAACAGGAAAATTAGAAAATTCACATATATGTGGAAATCACAGACCTGAACAAACAATGGATCAAAGAAGAAATCAAAAGAAATGAAATATCGTGAAACACAAAAAGGGAAACACATCATACTAAACTTTATGGGGTGCAGCAAAAGCAGTTCTAAACAGGACATGCATGGTAACAGATGCTTACATTAGGAAAAAAGAGAAACCTCAATGTAACTTTTCATCTCAGGGAACTGGAAAAAGAACAAACTGAGCTTAAAGTTAATGGAAGAAAAGAACTGACAAATATCAGAGCAGAAATAGAGACCAGAAAACAATAGAGAAGATCAATGAAACTAGGAGCTAGCTTTTCAAACAGATAAAATTAGCAAACTTTTAGTTAGCATACTGTGGAAAAAAGAATACTCAAATAAATAAAATTAGAAATAATAGAGGGGACGTTATAACTGAAAACCATAAAAGTATAGATGATCATAAGAGGGTACTATAAACAATTACATGGCAACAATTGGATTACCTAGAAAAAAAGGATAAATTTCTAAAACGTACAATCTACCTAGATTGAATCATGAAGAAATAAGCCTGAACAGAACAGTACCCTGTTAGGAGATTGATTCTAATCAAAACTTCACAGCAAAGAAAAGCCCAGGACTATCTGGTGAGTTCTTCTCAACATTAAAGCAAAACATTTCAAGAAGAATTAATTCCAATCCTTCTCAAACTTTTCCAAAAAGAAGGTGAACAGTCTCAAAGTCATTTTACAAAGCCAGCATTACCCAGACACCAAAGCTAGATCAGGACAAGAAAACTATACAGCAATATCCCTGATGAATATAAATGCAAGCATTCACAAGAAAATATTATGAAATTGAATTCAGTAGCACATTAAAGGAATCATACACCGTGAGCAAGTGGGATTTATTCCTAGGATACAAGGACAGTTACAACATCTTCAATTAAAATGCAGTAATCACATTAAGAGAATGGAACATAAAAATCATATAATCATGCCAAATGGAAGATAAAAATCATATAATCATGCCAGTAGATGCAGAAAAAACATTTGACAATGTGCAACATCATTCCATGATAAAAATTCTCAACAAATTTGATCTAGAAGGAATGTATTTTAACCTAAAGACCATCTATACCAAGCTCACAGCTAAAATCATACTCAATGGTGAAAGTTTAAAAGGTTTTCCTCCAAAATCAGAAACAAGAAAAAGTCGATTACTCTCACCACTCGTAATTCAACACAACCCTGGAAGTTATAGCCAGAGCAGGTGTACCAGACAAAGAAATAAAAGACATGCAATCAAAGGACTAAATTGTCTCTGTTGGCAGATGATATAATTTTATGTTTAAGGTCCTAAAGACTCTACCAAAAAAAAACCTGCTAGAATTAACAAATCAGTAAAGTTGTGTGATACAAAACCAACTACAGAAATCAGTTGTCTCTGTACACTAAAAATTAAATAGTTAGAAATGAAATGACCAAAATAATTTCCTTTATAATAGCAATAGAAACAATAAAGTACTTAAGAATAAATTTAACCAAAGAGGTGAAAGGTCACTACACTGAAAACTGTACGACTTTGATGAGGGAAATGGAAGAAGATCCAAATAAATGGAAAGATATCTTGTGTTTGTGGATTGGAAGAATTAATATTATTAAAATATACATACCACCAAAACCATCTAGATTCAATGCAATCGCTATCAAAACTCCTGTGGAATTTTTCAAAGAAATAGGAAAAACAGAGCTAAAATTTATGTGGAACCATAAAAGACCATAAGTAGTCAAAGCATTCCTGAGAAAGAATTGGAGACCTCACACTTTCAATCTATATGGTAACATCATCAGAACAGTATAGTATTGGCATAAAAATAGACACATAAGCCAGTAGAACAGCAGAGACAAGAAATAAATCCATGAATAATTTTCAAGTAATATTTGACAAAGGCACCAAGAATACTCAATGGGGAAAGAGTAGTCTCTTCAACAGATAGTGTTGGGAAAAGTGGATAATCACACATAAAAGAATGAAACTGGACCTCCACCATAGACTATTCACAAAAATTAACTCAAAATGGATTAAAGGCTGAACATAGACCTGGAATTACAAAACTCCTAAAATAAAACAGGAAAAAGCCTCCTTGACATTGGTCTTGGCAGTGACTTTTTTGATATGACACCAAAGTCACAAGTAACAGCAACAAATAATAAATAAGTGGGACTGCATCAAACCAAAGATCTTCTGTACAACAAAGGAAACGATCAACAAAATTGAAAGGCAACCTATAGAATATGAGAAAACATTTACAAACTTGTATCTCCTAAAGGGTTAATATTCAAAATATATAAGGAACTTAAACTACTCAATAGCACAAAACAAAAACAACCAAATAATTCCATTAAGAATTAGTAGATGACCTGAATAGACATTTGTTTCCAAAGAAGACATACATATAAAACAGGTACACAGAAAGGTGCTCCATATCACTAATTATCAGGGAGCTGCAGGTGCATTTCAAAACCACTATGAACTATCACTTCACACCTGTTAGAATGGCTGTTATCATAATAAGACAAGAGATAACAAGTGTTGGTGAAGAAGTGGAGGAAAGGCAACCATGTGCACTGTTGGTGGGATTATAAATTGGTTCAGCCATTATGAAAACAGTAGGGGGTTTCTCAAAATATTAAAAGTAGAACTAACATATGATCCATCAATCTCACTTCTGGGTATATATCCAAAGGAAGTGAAATTAGGATCTTGAAGGCATATCTGCACCATCCCCCCATGTTCATTGCAGTCTTAGCCCAGGTATGGAACCAGCCTCATGATAATATGAAGACTATACAGAGAATACCTAAACTCAACAACAGTACAAAACAATCCAATTCCAGAATTGACAAAGAACTTGAATAGACATTTCTCTGAAGGAGGTAAACAACCAATAAGCACATGAGAAGATGCTCAACATCAGTAATCAGAAATGCAAGTCAAGGGATGTGTGGGTGGCTCAACAGGTTAAGCATCTGACTTTTTATCTCCATTCAGGTCTTGATATCAGGGCAATGAGTTCAAGCTCTGCACAGGGCATTAAGCCTAATTAAAAATATCTCTAGGAATGTGAGTCAAACCACAATGAGATACCATTTTAAACCCATTAGGATGACTGCTATTGAGAGAAAATAGAGAATAATAAGTGCTAATAAAGATATGAAGAAATTGGGACCCTTGTACACTGCTGTTGAGAATTTAAAATGGTATATACACTGTGGGACACAGTATGGTGGACCCTCAAAAAAATGACATCACCATATGATCTAGCAGTTCCACTTCTGGGATATATACTCAGAAGAATTGAGAGCAGGATTAACTCAAAGAGTCACTTGTATGCCTGTATTTATATTAGCATTATCCATAGTAGGTAAAACATGGAGGTAACTCAGGTGTCTGTTGGATAAATAGATAAGCAATATATGATATATATACAATATAATATTATTTAGCCTTGAGAGGGAGAGAAATTCTGACATATGGTACAACATAGATGAACCTTAAGAATATTATGTTAAGTGAATTAAAGCCATTACAAAAAGATAAATACTGTGTAGTTCCACTTTATAAGTTATCTAGAATTATCAGATTTATAAAGAAAGAAATTAAAATGGTAGTTGACAGGCATTGGGAAAAAGTGGAGAAGAGGGATTTATTACTTAATGGGTATAGAGTTTCGTATTTGTAACAGGAAAAGATTTTTTTCAAGATGAAAATTTGGATTATGGTGATGGTTGCATGACAATATGTATGTACTTTATTGCTGTTTTGTAAAATTTTTTTTGAGAGAGAGGGAGAGATGGGGTAGGGGCAGAGAGAGATGGAGAGAGAGAATCCCAAGCAGGCTCTGTGCTATTAGCGCAGAGTCTGACACAGGGTTTGATCTCACAAACTGTGAGATTATGACCTGAGTCAAAAATCATTAGTTTGGGATGCTGAACCAACTGAGCCACCCAGGTACCCCATACTTATTACTATTAACTGTACACTTGAGATGATTAGGTAGTAAATTTCAGGTTTTGTGTTTTTTACCACAGTTAAAAATATTTTATTGGGGTGCTTGGGTGGCTTGGTAGGTTGAGCATCCGGCTTCAGCTCAGGTAACTCATGGTTCATGGGTTTGAGCACCACATCAGGCTCTGTGCTGACAGCTCAGTGCCTGGAGCCTATCTTTGGATTCTGCATCTCCTCTCTCCCTGACCCTCCCCTGCTCACACTGTGTGTGTGTCTCTCTCTCAAAAAAAATAACATTAAAATTAAAAAATATATTTTATTAAAAATGCAAATTTTAAAAATGAAAATAATAAGATGTGGAACCAGTCTCATTGTTCTTTCGGAGATGAATAGATAGAGAACATTGGTATATCTATAAAATGGAATACTATTTTCGTCACAAGCAAGAAGGAAATCCTGGCAATTGCCACAATGTGGATGGACCTTGGGGGCATTATGCTAAGGAAATAAGTCAGAGAAAGACAAATACTGTGGGATATCATGTATATGTGGATTCTAATTAAGGTGACCAGATAGAAACAGACAGTAGAATAGTGGCTGCCTGGGGCTGGAAGGTAGAAGAAATGGGATATGTGGTTAAAGGGAATATACCTCCAGTTATAATGTGACTAAATTTTGGGAAACTAATGTACGACATGGAAAGTATAGTTAACAGTACTGTATTATATACTAAAAATAGTTGCAAAGAGCAAATCTTAAATGTTCTTACCATGAAAAAGCAATGCTAATTATGTGACATTCATGGGGATCTCAAATAACCTTACTCTGTGGTAATCCTTTGACAATGTAAAAGTGTCTCAAAAAATCAGGTTGTAGACCTTAAATCTAGACAATCTTATAGCTCCTTAGAGCTCAATAAAGCTAAAAAAATCATCTTTCAGAGATAACAGGTAAAGTTAACAATAAACAACAAAAATGAAACAAAAAATTGAAAGCCATCAAGCTGAGGGGGATACACAGGTGGATGTTGCCCATCTCCCCAGGAATAACAAGATCCTTCATATCTGTGGGGACATCTTAGATAAAGGGAGCAGAAAAATGCTCCTAACTTCTAATTCATGGTCAAGTGCTGTAGATACAGTTTTCTTGTTCATTGTCCTGTCTCTTCCTTTTTTCCCACCAATATCTTTAAAAGAGAGTAATCTTTTTAAAAAGGTAGAAAGAGTCATCCTTGCTAAGGAAGTATAAGGGAAATCTAGGTCAAGAGGAAGAGGTTGAAAGAGGGAGGCAGAGGGGACACTCAAGGGACCTGAACTCCACCTTACTAATTCTTCCCATCCTTTGGCTGAATCTTATGATTAAAGAAACAATCTATTTCGATCTGGGCTGTATTCATACTATGGGGAAAGATGAAGCTGTATATACCCAAGAGCTTCGAAGCCTCCTGAGCAAAGTCTCTGGGGACAATCAAATCCTACAAAGCAGCGTTTCAAGGTCTATGGAGGAAAAGGTAAGTAAACCTAGTGCATTGGTGAAATTTAAAGAGCCATGGTCTCTAGTGAGGAGGCTAGGATGGGTAAATGTAGTTCTCAGGCAGGGGAAGCAGTTGAGGGAGGATAGTCTTTGGAGTCAGACCTGCCTCTGCCTACCTATGTCTCTTACGACCTATGAGATGTTGGGGAAATTAATTGATCTTTCTGAGCCTTCGTTTTCTGTGAAGCAGCAATAAAACTTCCTGTTGTTAGGATTGAATGAAGTGAAAAATGTGAACTTTGTGGCATATTTATAAATTAATACTCTGCAACGTGTCCTCCTTTTTTTTCCTTTATCTTTTGGTGATGGAAAGAAAGTAAATTCTGTGAACTTTAGTCTGTTGCTGTAACGAAGCAAGCTTTGAAATCACAGATTTACAGACAGGATTGAGAGCAGTACAGAGGGGACGTCATGGGTATAAGAAGCTAATCTTGATCACTAAGAGGTAGGCTTACTAGGCTGACTTGATTTCTTTTTTTGAAAATATTACCAGACATATAAATTAAATGATGAGAATAGACCTGCATGTATAAGGTACTTGGGAAAAAAAAATCCTACTTTTTTCATCTGAGTCAGAAGGACTTCATAGGATTTTTTTCCTGGGTGCCTTAGTGGTACCTGAGTACTTTAGTGGTACCTGGCTAGCTAATCTGCTAGGACGATGATTCGTTCCACCAAGATATCAAATTTTAAAGGCTGAGAGCATATAGAAAAATGGAATTTCAAAGGACTAAATGAATAGTAAATAGTAAATCATAAAATTACTATGAAAGTCCCAACTAATTGTATAAATAGTATTTTTAAGAGTCAGGCTTACTGGGGCATCTGGGTGGCTCAGTTGGTTAAGCAGCCAACTTCAGCTCAGGTCATGATCTCACAGTTTGTGGGGTCGAGCCCCATGTCAGGATCTGTGCTGATAGCTCAGAGCCTGGAGCCTTCTTCTGATTCTGTGTCTTCCTCTCTCTCTGACCCTCCCCGGCTCACATTCTGTGTTTCTCTCTCTCTCAAAAATAAATAAATGTTAAAAAAAAATTAAAAAGAGGCTTAATAGCAAATATGAAAATTATTTTGAGTTTTACTAGATTATAAATTCTCTGTTAACAGAATAGTGTAGTCACCATCTCCACTACCACCTCCACCAAAAGCCCCCCAAAATTTTAAATTAATACTACTATCGTGTTCAGAACAGAGGTAGTAAAAATCCATTGTAATCCAGGTTGTTCAAGGTTTTATCTGAATGAAATACTTCATGTGTTCATTCTGGGTACTGCATGTGTATCTTCCTAAGGTCTTTGGATGAAAGCAACAAAACGCAATTCTATCCGACTCAAGCAAAATAACAACAAAGAAAGAAAAAAAACATAGAAACCATGTGGAAGAATTTTTTCAAAGTATTCTTTGAAAATACAGGAAAATAACTTCTCTTCTGGCTATTAAGGAATAACTAGACTGGACTTACCTTCCACTTTCAACAACTACAAATCGGACAAGATACGTGAAAACACTCTCTTCAGACCTTGGGCAAGAGGACGGTGATCCCTGAGAAAAGGTAAGCACATGTGCTGAACCCCAGAATCAGTCCAGCTTTCTGACTAGAGCTATTTCCTGGACCACAGTGCAGGGGAGCACAGGAGAGACGATGGAATGCTGAGAGGCTGAGGTGGCTGGATTTCAGAGGGTGGTGGACCAGAGAAGATTAAATGAGGAAAAACTTCCAGAAATTTCATAGAGTCCTTGTATTGCTGAATCATACAGCATGATAAATAGGGTAAAACTGTATAAGAGTAGGCGCATGCCAATCAGGAAACTGAAAGCCCCTGTGGGGTTGATAAGCAGAGTTAAAGAGTGAATAGTCTTCACTGAACATCTGAGGTCTTTCAGTAGAGACCCCAGAAAGGTCCTGCCTCTTGCAGTGGATCAGTCTGAGAAAAGCCCTGTTTAACCAACAGAAGCCACACTGTTGGTTAAACAGGGCTTTTTATAAAGGATTATTAACTTTAATGAAAAATGACTGATGATACGACCATCATACATGATACTCTAGGGCCAAGAAAGTGTTTAAGCAAGTATGAAATTGGAAAGGGTTTAGACCTCCCTAGAGAAGGTATAGTTTCGTATATAGATAGCAGAGAAGCTCTTTGGTTTGCTCAGGCTACAGCTGCTCTGAAGTCCCTGAGCCATCAAGAAGCACCCTCTGGAGTGCAAGCAAAACACTGGTGATTAGTAACTGGCAGTGTGAACATGCAGAGAGCAGTCGCTCTGTGGGAATCCCCTGGGCCACATGTGAGCCACATAGGGATCTGGAGAGAAAGCATTGTCTAAGCAGACACCCTCCAGTTCACAGGCAACAGGGAGACACAGAGGGTGCAGGGACTCACTGGGAAACTTCCAGGCTGCAGACAAGCTATGACTGTGGTAGTAAAGAGGACACTGGGATGCCATTGTGGGCAAGAGGCCTTTGGAGCACTGGTTTCTTTGAGGAGAGGAAAATCCTCAAATAGATAAAAATTGATGAACCTTCTGCCTGACCAAGAGATCATGAGAAAACAATGATACAGACCAATATGCCTCCTGAATATAGACACTGCTAAACAAATCTAATAGTACATAAAGTCTGTAATACACATTGGCACAGTAGGCCTTAACGCAGGAATGCAAAAGAGTCTTAATTCAATCAATTAATAATAAATTTAATCAAATAGGAGAAAAACTATGCAACCATTTTAATTGGTGCAGAAAAATAAAGAAAACTCAACAGTCATTCTTGATGGAAAAACTTTTAGTGGTAGCACTTTTTCGTTTTAATAAAATATGCAAAATCTACAGCTAACATCCTACTTATTGGTAAGAGACTGGTTTTTCTCTAAGATGGGGAATAAAGTGAATATATTAATTTTTATAGCATTTATTCAACCTTGTCCTGTGTATCATATCCAGAGCAATAAGGCAAGAAAAAGAAATGAAAGAAGCAAAACTCTATTTATAGGTAGAAAATCCTAGAGAACTTTTCAGAGACTGCCAGAGCAAAGGGCGCCTGGGTGGCTCAGTCGGTTGAGCATGAAAAACAATGGGCTACTCCATGTTATCTACAGAAATTTACTCTAAATGGATCACAAACCTAAACATAACAGCTAAAACTGAATTTCTGGAAGAAGCCATAGGACAGTATCTTAAGAACCTTAGGTGTAAGCATTTTCTTAGATAAAACATAAAAACCCCAATGATAAAATAAGAAAGTAGTAATTTGACTTCATCAAAATAAAAAACTTATGTTGTTTGAAACACAACACAAGAAATGGAAAGGCAAGAAACATATCAGTAGAATATATGTACTACACACATATCTGACAAAAGTAATCGAAATATATAAAGAACTCCGACAATAACAAAAATGCAAATGACCTCATTACAAATGTGCCAAAGATTTGGACACTTCCTTGAAGAACAAATAGCATGCAAACACACAAAAAGATGGTTAACACGTCTGATGGTCACTGCCATTAATCATTAGGGATATGCAATTAAAACCGTAACCAGAGGGGCACCTCAGTGGGTTAAGCGTCTGACTTGGGCTCAGGTCATGATCTCACGGATGGTCAGTTTGAGCCCTGCATCAGATTCTGCACTGCACAGAGGCTGCTTCAGATCCTCTGTCTCCCTTTCTCTCTGCCTCTCCCCTGACTCACACAGACTCTCTCAAAAATAAATAAAACATTAAAAAAACCCCATAATGAGACACCACCATATATCCAGTAGAATCACTAAAATAAAAAGACCCGCAGTACCAACTGTCGAGGTGGAGCAACTCTCAAACATTGCTGGTACCAAAGTAAAGTTTGGACAACTTTATATAATTATACACTTACTGTATAAATCAGTAATCCCAGTGCCTTGCAAGAAGAAAAATAACTTCATATGTCCACAGAGGGACTTGTGCAACAATGTTTCTAGCAGCTTTTTTCATGATGAACCTAAACTTGAAACAACCCAAGTGTCTATCAACCTTCTGTGAATGGGGGCACAAATTGTGGTAGAGCCATCCAGTGGAATGCTACTCAGCAATAAAGAGAAACAAACTGCTAATACAAACAACATCAGTGCATCTCAGAAACATTATGCTCAGTGAAGGAAGCCAGACGCAAATACATATTATGTGATTCCATTCCAGAAACTCTAGAGAAGACTAATTTAATCTGTAGTTACAGAAAGCAGCTCAGTGGGCGCAGATGACATGGTCTGGGAAACACTTCAACAAAGGTGCAAAGGAACTTTCTGGAGCTGTGGCATTGTTCATTATTTTGCTTGTGGTAGTGGCTGCATGCGTGTACACGTTTGTTGAAAACTCATCAAATTGTGTATATAATATGAGTGCAATGCATTGAATGTAAATCATGTCTCAATATAGTTGATTAAAAAACTCAGAGGCAGTGAAACAACCAGGTTCATAAAACATACAGCTAGGTAGCTTTGGGAATTAAGTGACATGATCTAATGGGCTATCTTCAGAACACAGTCATGTAGTCAATCAGCTCTAGATTTATGGCTCTGATCCAAGTTTAAACTCCTGGCAGAGAAGATCAAAAGGGACTAACTTAGGTCAGGTGCCCACTCTCCGACCTGGAAAAGCTGGACCATTCTGATAGACCTTACCATCCAGACTGCACTAAGGCTGACAGATAGGACTGGCCTCCAAAGAAAAATGGAGCTACTGTTAACCAGATGAAGGGGAAATGATGCCTGGTAAACAAACAAACAAACAAACACACTCTTCCCTTGTGTATTTCCAGGGATGTGACCTAGGAGGATGGTGATATATGCTTATTCATTCAAGCATCATTTTGAGTATGGACTATTTGCAGATGCTTTTACTGACTGGAGATGGATGTGCATTTGACAGTTCTACAAGAAGAGAGTTCATATTGATGTAAGGAAGAGAAATCCGGTAGGAAATGATCGTCTGGCTTGGGCATGGAGTACAAGCCTCTTTTGGAGAGGTGGTGGAGGGGTGTGTGTAGGGTCGTGATAGATCCAGCTTAATATAAGAACTTTCCAGCGATTTTAAGTTTGTATCCGCCTTCATCGTCCGCACGCGGCGAAATTCTTTGAGAAGGAAGAAGGTAGACAGAGAAACGGCTTGCAGAATTCACGTCCTAGCCAACCTTAAAATGGAGAAAAAAACACTTTCCTCCGTTCTGACTTTGTGAGTGGTCTCCGGGGGCCTCCTTGGCTAGTCGGCAGAGGGAGCCATTCCCCAAGAAATCTCTGGGCGTCGCCAGGCAGAGCGCCTGGAGGGACTCCCCAGCGGGTCCGGGGAGTTCTCTTTGCCCCGCCTCTGTAAAGCAGGCTTCCTCAGTGCCCCCCTCTCGCGAAATCCTCCCTCCACCTTCCAACCACTTTGTGGCCGCAACGCACACTCTGGCACGTCCCTCATTTGCGCTCCTTCACTGGCACCAGTGCGGACTTAAGGTCCATCCAGCTGGCCACTGGGCGCTGTCCCCAGTACCTCAAGTCCTGATAGAGGGTCTAGAACACCTGCCAGGGACTTTGACTCGGGCGCGCGCACTAAACGCAGACAGGCACTCTTTCCACCACCCCTTGATTCGTTTCTTGAGGTGACCGCCCCCGCCCCCTGCCCCCTGTCCCGAGAGTTTGCCAACTTCGTGGAGGGTCTATCCGCTTGCGTTACTCCCAGTGGGTAGAAGCCGCTCCGGCAGGGGCGACACGTGATTGGGACTCTGGATCTGCCCGGTAGGATCCCGCCGGGTGCACTCGGGAGTGAGAGACACCAAGTGACACCCCCCAGTGGCCACTGCCCCGGCGGCCGCGGCAGCTGCAGCAGCAGCAACTGCTCGCATCCCAGCCCCGGCTCGGGTTACTCCCCTCCTCCTCCAGCATCTCGGGCCAGACGGGGAAAGCCTTGTTGAAGTTTGCGGCGAGTGCTTCCCCGGTGCACAAAACTAGGGGTCTGGACACGCGTGGAGACCGGCCTCCCTTCCCGCGGGTCCACCTTGGAGCCTGACCCTCCAGGCATCGCTGCCTGCCGGGACGTTACTTGGAGGCCGACTGCGCTGGTGGAACAGATTTTGTTTCTCGTCTGGCGTTGGGTGAAAACCGGGCAGAAGGGATTGTGCTGCAAATCTCAGATCTCGGGACCTGGGTAAGAGTTGGGCAAACTCACTTCTGGCACCTCCTGGACCTTGGCCGGACCCTGGCTGGTTTGTTATGGGTTGGGGGCATGTTTTCCTTTAGTCCTGAGACCCGGGTGCCGCGTGAGCCAGGGCGGGATGGGCTCAGTCTGGGTTGTTTACTTTGTCTCAAAGGTTTATTGTTACTGTTTACGTTTGGCCTTGTTTTTTGGGGGCTATTTAGGAACTTCCTGGAGTATTTTTTCTGGAGAAACACCCCGATTACGCATTTTGTTTTGCATTATTTATGCCCTTGCATTGCCTTTTCAATGTTTGTTCTATGTTGTTGACGGGTGTCAGAGCTGGACGTAGAGAGGTTTTGAGAGTGAAATCAGGGAAGGAAAAGCAGTTTCAGCAGGACCCTTTCTTCCACACCAGCTTCCCTTCTCTGGAACCTTTACTTATTTTCCAAACTTTTCTTTCTCCAGTACTTGATATTTGCTTAGGGCAGACAGGCTCAGGATGCTCTCTCTTCCTGCCTTCTCAGAGTCCTTTAGGGGTGTGAGGATCCCAACCTGAGGACTTGTACCAGAGAGACCTGTTCCTTGTCGGCATGCCTGGCTTCACAGCGAACGTTGGGAGGGGCACTTCTTCAGACCACAGAACGATCTTGTGGTAGTCCTTTAAAGAGCTTGGACTGTGAGCCCTGATTTAAGGGAAACATATTGTCTTTATAGTTCTTTCTGGAATTAAGGATGGTACCACGGAGTAAATGAGGTATAGTGATTTATTTGATGTTTCCTTAGATAATATCCTCATGGGAGGACCCAAATTCTTTAGGGGAAAGTTAAAGTTTGGGATGTTATTAGCCGAAAAGTTCTCAGGCAGTAAAATCCATGTTGGACAGAGAATGATTTTCCTCGCTGGTTCTTCTTGCCTTTCTCCTTTACATCCTGCATCTCACATGGTGTGTGGTCTTCTGAACTGAAGATACTTCGTTCCTTATGGATGAAAAGATGAGGATCCAGGCTTTCTATCCAGAAGTGTCATTCTCCTGACATCACTGCTCCAAGGGCTCAACTTTCAGGGTACTTTTAGTTTTCCTGCTCTGAGATCAAAGAGTTCAGTAGGGGTGAGGTCTGAGACCTGGCAGCCTGAGGTGAGCTCTCAACGCTGCCACGTTCCAGTTGTGGGGTTTGGGGCAAGTTACTTAATCTCTCTTATCTTCATCTATAAAGTCTGAATGATAATAATAATCCTTACACCAGAGGATTGTTAAAAGGATTGGATGAATCAGTGCCTGTGGAGTGCTAAAAGCCTGGCAGATAATTAGTTATGATGATAAGGAGGAGATACAGCTAACATTATTAACCATTGTATCACCATAATATAGCTGAGGGTTAGCTATTGTTCACATTGGAATGAGCTGTGAAGGCTGTGCTCATGCGGACTTCACAACCACCTAGGATGAGATGTATTGCCAAATTTAACTCACACATGATCTTTGTATTGCTTTCTGCTGGGACCCTTTCAGAGGAGCGAAAGGTGCATGTGGCAGGGCTGGGATTTTAGAGGAGAGGTCATGGTCGGGGGCCAAAGGGTGCTTAGGATGGGCTGGCAGGTGGGAAACCTATAGTCTTTTACACCCTGCATACTGCCTTAGAAACTCCTTGCATTAATATACCTCCTTTAACCTATTTCTTAGAGGACATTCATTTGTTCAATAAATATTTATTAAGTGTCTATTACATTTCCAGCGCTGGTCTGTGTTCCATATTATTTACGTTCATTGGCTTCATTTTAAAAATGCATGAGTATTTGCCTTCTGTCTCCCTTCTCCCCGCGTTATGCATTTGAGGGCATCATGTGACACTAGCTCTCCACAAATTAAATCCCAAATACTTTTTAGCTATAATGATTTCAAGATCTATTAAAATGAAGAGGATGTATCACTGAGGAATTGAACAAAATATTCAGTATAACCTCCAGCAGGTTACTTCTCCCATCAGCTTCCTCTTATGTAAATTTGTATTGGGAGGGAGGGAAAGAGCTGGCTAATCTCCAGGGTTCCTTCTGTCTCTACAGTCCTTAGATTAGCTGCTTTACCTCACTGGTATTTGCTTTTGAACCTCTTTTTTGTCTTTTCACATTTGTCTTAGGTGCATAAATTATGTCACTTCCATCATTGGCCAAGTGAGTAATGGGGTCAATAATTAATAAACGAGGAAAAGCATTCGGCTCTGCATTCATTTCCTGTTATTTTCAGCTTAGGCAGACTAGGCTGTGAGAAATGGCCAACATTTGCCCATTTTTGACATATATAAAATGGCAATTTCATACCGCTCAACCTAGGATAAATCCCAGCCCCCTCCACTTTGATCCACATGCAGTAAGTCTTAGGAGATATGTGAAAAGTCCGCAGTTTTACAGGTTCCCCATGGCAAACCCAAGTCACATGCTCATGCAGCAGCCGTGACTATACCTTCCTGGTGATTGTCTGCTTGGTCTAGTAGCGTATTCCTAAAATACAAATCCGATCATGACATTACCTTGTTTAAAAATCTTTGGGAGCTCTCCTGATGGTGAGCATCAGTGTCACCCAGGTGCCCAGGTGCTTATTCAAAATGCAGGTTTCAGGGCTTCACACGAGAGGCAAGGGCCAAACATCTACATTTGAGCAGATCTTTAAATGAATCTGATGGAGGTGACCTAAGATCACAAGTGGACCAACACTGGTGTATAGCATAACACCTAACATCTTTTAACGTGACATGCAAGAGCAACATAGCACATTTTCTGCTTACCTCTTCCCCTGGCCTCTTACCCCACTAATCTTGATCTTGTTCCTTTAAAGGATACATTGCCTGCTCTTCTCCCCAGACTAGCTGTGTATGCTGTTTTCTGTGCCAGAAATGTCTTTGTTCCTCTTTTTAGTCCAATCCCCTTACTACTCATTTATGCCACAAGATGCAGTTCAAATAAGACTCTTTCTCTGCCACTTTTCCTAATTGTCTCTCATAAACTCAGCGATATCTCTTATGATTCCCAGTCTTCTGTGTG
This sequence comes from Suricata suricatta, assembly GCF_006229205.1. NCBI lineage: Eukaryota > Metazoa > Chordata > Mammalia > Carnivora > Herpestidae > Suricata > Suricata suricatta. Next base: position 19,461,543 of record NC_043705.1, read on the forward strand.
AATCACTTTAATATGGCATCTATCATATTGTGTCAGATGTAGTTGTTCCTTGGATGTTTGTCTAACTGATTGGTGTGTTTACCATTCCTTATTTTAAGCCTTTATCTGCATGGCTGGCACATAAGAGTTACGTAATAAATGCTAAAGGATTGTCGGGGAAGATGGAACGAATAAATGTTAGGTGACATTTCTTAGCACACAAAGTGTTTGGGATAGTCATACATACTAAGGGCTATGGAGAAGCCAGGCAAGAACTTACAATTTGGCTAGACATAGTGTGCAAACTTAGTAACCTGGAGTGGTAAATGGACAAGATAGAATATCCTGAGACTTATGAAACACTGGATGCCATCGCACTGATGTTATATATTCAACCCTATGGTAGAGCTAGGATACGAGACCTTGAGTATATTATACCTGTGGGGTGGTTTTGGTTGTGAATGACAGTGTCGGGCCCTGGCAAAGCCATTGCCAGTAATCCAAAGCGCTTTTGCCCTGTGCCTGTCAATTCATACATCCCTTTGTATTTGTTTTTATATTCAATCATAAATATGGTGACCAGTTTAGTACTATTTTTTCCTCTGTTAGTATAGGATGCATTCCTAAAAATAGGTCCAAAGATTGATGGTGCCAAAGCCTACCTTTTTTTAAGGGATGCTGGCCCTAGGAACCATGTAAGTTACAAAATGTTTAATTAGTCATTTATGCCCTGCATTCAGGGTTTACTCCTTTCCTTAATTTTTCTTTCTTTAAACATTCTATAATTTTGATATTTCCCTTCTCATTTGAACAACAGTAGATCTGTTGAAATTCAACAAATGTCTTGATTCAGGCCAAAGGTTGGCCATCTTTTTCTTTCATTTCTGGTTCACATATATTAAGTTTCATGAGACAAAAGCTTCTTTTTATTACTGTATGTTTTTAGTTGTTTCATTTCTCATTTTTTGTTTTTAATTTTTAAAAATATTTTATTATATATTTTTGAGAGAGAGAGATACAGAGCATGAGTGGGGAGGGGCAGAGAGGGAGGGAGATACAGAATCCAAAGCAGGCTCCAGGCTCTGAGCCATCAGCCCAGAGCCCGATACAGGGCTTGAACTCACGAACCCCAAGATCATGACCTGAGCTGAAGTCGGACACTCAACTGACTGAGCCACCCAGGTGCCCCATCTCACTCATTTTTTTATAATAATCAAAATAGGCAATAACATACGGACAAGTGAACAAACATTGCGGGGTAATGACCAAGATGGTAATGTTGCAGAAACAGACATTTTCGCTCATGGGCATCTTCACCAAAAGATGAACCAAGATGATCATTCATAGGCTGATGCATTCAAGTTCCGGGGACTTAGGGCAGGAAGGGAGCAGCATCAGCTCATGGAGTGCAAACGTCCACATTGTTAGGACTTAAAACAAAGCAATATTAAGAACTGCCTGCCTCAATTTCTCAAGGATGTGCACCTAGTGTTCTGTGTTAAAAATTAGCTCAGTTTTAAGAATCAATGACAACTCACTGGATTTTGTTGATTTGTCTTCTTTTCCAATGCTATTTCCAAAATGAATGTTTCTACCTTAGTTTAAGCTTGCATCTGCTTGTACTTCTGCGAGTCTCTTAACTAGTCTCTTAATGTCTTCATTCATTCATTCACCCATTCATTCTCTCTGAATTTCCCAAGATTTGGTATTTATCTCTAGACTCTATTTTCTTCACAATTTAAGCTTATTTTGTCACAGTGATCATTCTCTTTTAAAGATAATTATTGCAGAAGATTAACTTACAGCACTTAATGTGAGGGTTTCTCACTCGATGAGGAAAAAAAGTACAAACCAGTGTTGTTTTACTTTATACAACTTGATTTGCAGAACTATAGGTTGTCATGTGGATGTCATTTGCAAAGGCATACTCTGCCATTAGCCAGTCTGGAAAGTGTGAATGGGATCATCTGTCCTGTTATGATGGAGGTTCATTTCTAGTGATTTCCTCTCCTGTTTCATTTGTAGTGATTTATGCTTTTAGATAAAGAAACTATGTAAAGCATTTTAACCACCTCAGTGTCCGACTCAGAGGGCCATAAATTGTACCCTTCCCCCTTCTAAGACAAAGGAAACAGTATTTCAGCATGGAAATCTCATCTTCATAGGTACATGTGCAGGATATTAACATCTGTTAAAAACATCTTATCTTTGAGAGCAAAGAGGCCTCCATCCTAGAGGGTGGGTGACTGAGTGCCTTGTCACGAACGTCCTGGCCAACCTGAACGAGCTGTGTGCATTGGCTCCGTTCTCAAACCTCGCCACAGGTGACCATCCCACTATGTCCCGTATAAATACCTTCTGGTAAAGAATCATGTTTGTCTTCTTTAAAAACATTTTTTAACGGTAAACTAAAAACCAAGGCACAAACTTAACTTGTTCCTCCAGGAGCAAAACAGAAGTATGAAATCTTGGTTTGGGGCCCAGGGGATTAATTTTGCAATCAAAATGAAAAATTTTACATACCTACCTCCACTGATATGTTCAGAACTGTACTTTATTTATTTCTGGACAAGGAATTAGTGGCAACATGTTTTTGCATTCATTAAAAAAGAAGTTGGTTTGAGTTTTATTTTTACCCATCATGCATTTATCAGGTGTATAGGGCAAAGGCATGCTTATTATGTGGGGTTACTGAAATACTTGCCTTAAGAAAAGTAAAGATTAAAAAAATGCAACTGACTGGGTGAGTCTGGGTGTTGTAAGGGCCAATATGCCCTTCTGAGGGCTTCTCCGAGAGTTCATTCTAGAGAGAGGATTTGGTGTGCTCACCAAAATTTTCCTGGCACTGTGGGGCTTCGAAGAGAGAGGATTCGAGTGTGCGTGGCACATTTTAGATCATGAAACTCAGCCAACACGCGGCTGCAGACATTGCTAGATGTTTCAAGGCATAGAGACTCAACCCTTCCACAGAAGCGGTGAGTTAACACACCGGGGACCCTAGGACTAGATTCTGCCTGCTCCCCGCCGCCCCTCGTATTACACTGCGACTATTTCGTCATGTAAACCAGATGTGGTTTGGGACACTCATTAGGAGTCACATAAAAATGGAGCCCCCATTCCACGTGAAGGTGTGAAGCGAGGAAACTGTTAATTCTTTCAACAACTGTGGGGCTTCTTGTGGATGGGGGTAGGGTCAGGGCCATGTTTCTTCTGGCATCATCTGGATGTAAATTCACATTTTCCCCTAACATCTTCATTTTAGGGATTATTTTGCCACACTGCTGTGCTGTTTCTTTTCACGTGAAGTTGTCATTTCCCATTACTTAAACTTTACAAAGTGTCGTCCAATGTGTAGTTCTGAGTAGCTGAGCCTTAAGGCTTGGAACTGTGGTGGAAGTTCACACAAAACTTAAAGCTATTAAACCATTAATTCAGTAGTTATTGTTAATGCTCATATATTAATTATAAGCCTGTCATATATTGTTATTGGTTGCTATTGTTAAATTACCAAACATTTATTATTAAGTATTATATATTAATTATTTCATAAATTTTTTGGTTACTATTAATTATTAAAATATTTAAAGATGAACATAAACCGGTTTGTTTTCATAAAAGCCATTTGTCCCCATGGCCCCTGAAACTTTCTTCCAGTCCATCTCTTGCTGAAGGCTCTAGCCTCTTTTAGATGGCTTCTGTGTTTTCCTTCAACTTTTGTGCTCCTTGCTGACCCTACCCCGAAATTCTTATTACCTCTGACTAGCTGTTTTCTTTTAGTCATTCTTACCCTCCGCGTTCCTCGGTGCCCCGATCATTCTCCCCTGCCTCCTTGGTGTTTCCCCCGCACTGAGATTTGGGATCTGTGGTATACAGCGTCTGCCTTTCAGTATAACCCCATCTCCTGCGCCTCCCTTAAACAGAGGAGTGTGTACGCTCAGCTCATTAGAGAGTTTAGCAAGGCTTGAGGCCTCTGTGCAGCCTGTTTTCAAACAGCGGCCTGAGAATCACTGGCAGATACTGTCGCCCCTTCTAATGATCTGGGCCCTGTGGGGCTCAGGGGTGGGTACTTCTGACAGGGTATTGTGACACAGGTGGTCCCTGGATGCACTGCAATCCTTATTAGGGCTCCTTTGCTCCAGTCAGAAGGCACAACTTTTTTCTTTTTCTTTCTTCTTCTTCTTTTTTTAAAAAATATCTTAGTGACTTGGTCAGAGGGGGTCAGGGAGAAGAGCTAGTCTGTGAGAACCCGTGCCTCTCCCTCTCTGCTTGGAGGGACAATAGCTGTAACACTACGCTGTTCATGTGACAGCCAGAGAAAGGGGCCCATTGTTCCAGGATTGGCTGATGCTACATTCTGCTCCGGCCAGCCATCCAACTGAGCTTGGTAGCCCCAAGGAAACAGACACACTTGAATTGGAGAGACAAAGAAAGGAGGTCAAGGCCTTTCACAGTTAAACTACTTGCAGCAGTGTGTCAGAGGTAGGATTTGGGAAGGAAGAAAGTAATTCTGAAGAAGCATCATTAATCTGGTTTGGGAGCATGAGACGTGGCGTTTGGGAGACACAAGTCTGTTAGAACCCCCAGTTGATCTTTGGCCAATGAAGAACTGTTTCTGAATATGTTCTACTGACTTACCTTATTGCAGGGTTTCATTATTGTTATAAAACAAAAAAGAGACTTTTCTCTATCCATGACAGGTGCAGGCACATTTCTCCACCTCTTTTCCCCAGGCTCATCAAAGACAGGTATTTGATCTGAAAGTCCACCTAAATTAAGGCCTATGACCTCAAAGAATGATTGTTCAGGGATATGTTTCCTGTGTATATGATGATATGTTCATAATCCTTCCAAATCTGATTTGGATAATAAAGTTTTAAGCCCAGAAGGTTTTTTTCTGATCGAAATACAGTTAAATCCATTAGAAAGTTATTGGTGAGTGGACAGTTATGATGTTGGGCTATTCCCTATCATTTAAATAGATACCACCCTCACCCCCAACTTCCATACTGGATGCTAGCCCTGGCGGGAAAGGCTTGCAAACTTCCTGTAAAGATCTAACTCAGAGCTCAACAATTGGCTACATTCTTTGTGTCCGAAGATTCAAATTCAAGGTCATAGCCTCAGCATAGGTCACAGACTTTTCGCACAGGATTGTTCTTTGAGCCTGATTACTCCCTTTATGAAAAAGTATGTCATTCATTCAGCCTTTGCTTCTGAGTTTCCTTCAAAGGGAAACTTAGTCCCTAGTTCCTGTGGATGTTTGTAGGAAGTTGTTTCTTTTTTTCTTTTCTCTTTCTTCCTTTTTTACTCCCTCCCTCCCTCTCTCTCTCCCTCTCTCCCTCTTTCCCTCTCACTCTCTCACACTCTCTCTCTTCCTTCCTTCCTTCCTTCCTTCCTTCTTTCCTTCCTTCCTTCCTTCCTTCCTTCCTTCCTTCCTTCCTTCCTTCCTTCCTTCCTTCCTTCCTTCCTTTGGCACAGAATACAGCCTTGAGTAAGGCAAAATGGGGAAAGCCTGGATGTAGTGGCCGTGGAGAGCCCTTTTACAAAGAGTGTTCAAACAGCCGGTACTCATTGGCCAGTAGGAATCCTTTTGTCTCTGAGATAAGAGGTTTCCTGACTGGGAAGATTAGGCTTAAAGAGGTTTGTACCCAGAAGAGGGCAATATATGATTTTCTTGAGGTCACTTGGAGCTCCTTGTAATTAAGTCTGCCATTGTACCTTGATGATAGACTATCATTGTAAATCCATTAAAGAAGGAGTAGCAAGTGGATTGCAGAGAGGCAAGTGGCTTTATTTTCTTCATTATATTTCCATTCCCTCTCCTCTAGTAGTTTGTTTATACTTTACTAAGTGGATATTTGGTTTTACTGATGATGTAGGTACCTTTGAAGTGGAGAAGGTGAAGGGAAGACTGTTCTTTGCAGGTGCCAAAAGATTGTGTTAAACACGCTTCTGAGTAGTTAATTAAATTTCACTTCATTGTCATTAGGCCTGTTCATTTGGCTCCATTCCTGTGATTTGGAGAGGTTCACTCTTCACTGCTATGAGGGGTGACCTTGCTCTCCTTGAAGTTCTGTGTTGATGCAGCTTTTGTTGAAAAAATAGGGAAGTGATATGTTGTCTTTTACTGTGGTTTATGTCCCAACTAGCATGTTTCATACTAAATGCTTTTTAGGCATAGGGTGCTTTCTGGGACTTCATTTTGTGTCAGAACTAAAACGGTGGCCAAGGAGGGCACTGAGCTGCTAACACTGTTCTGTTTAATCGGGGTATTGATTATGTGAGTATGTTCATTTTGTGAAAATATGTTGAGCTACTCGGTTCTATTTGTATCCTTTATTTGGTATTTTTATACTTAAATAAAAAGTTCAAAAAAATTTTAAAGCATAGTGTTTAATATGGAATTAAAGCTATAGCAGTGATAGAAAACAGCACACTTTGGGAACCCCAGCTGGCATATAATTTGGATCCTGGTGGAGCTAGGGTCTGGAGTTTTATATATATATCCATTACTGGGCCCTTCTTCCCATGGTTGGTAGAGCTCTGTGTCAGTAAGTAACGGACCAGCACCAGCAGAGTTCACTGTATGACTTTCCTAGGCAGAAAATCCAGTGCCTAGAAAGTCAACGGTGTTAGCAGACCTCCACCCTTTAGAATCTAAAACATAAGCAACCCTCCAAATTGGCCAATTAGCAAATCTCAATTCCATTATCCACCCGCCTCCTTCATTGTAATCTGTCAGGAAAATCAGACCAAGACTAAAGATTATGTATTTTTTTTTCTGAGTTTTAGATGACATCTTTCCTCAAATCTAATATTGGGATGCTTTCATTTTTTTTTTTTTTCTTTCACATTTTGCTATCAGGGACAAAGTGATAGGAGGTGTGGGGTCTTGGACTCCTCTCTCTCACTTATTTTGGCCATCATTTCCTGAACTCCATGAGCTATATCTCTGAATGTGAAGCATCCCCATAAGCAAACAAAACACTCCTGTTTTCTCTGTTTCAGTCGACTAGCTCCACATTGTAACAGCAAGTTAGAATGTTCTACAGGTAAGATGCCCCACACTGGTGATGACTGATATCCTCTAGACAGAAATAGGACCACAGGCCACTCTTAATGCCAGAAGCATCCTTTTGCTTATTAAAAAATGCATCAGTAGATGTTGTGCATTTAATGTTTTTATTTATTTTTGATAGAGAGAGAGAGGATGCAAGTAGGGGAGGGGCAGAGAGAGAGGGAGACTCACAATCCGAAGCAGACTCCAGGCTCCAAGCTGTCAGCATGGAGCCTGACATGGAGCTCAAACCCAGGAACTGTCAAATGAGCCAAAGTCAGTTGCTTAACCACCTGAGCCACCCAGGTGCCCTGGATGTTGTGCATTTAGATGACACACATTCTGCACCAGCCAGTCAGTCACTATTCTTGATGTGTCTTAATAATTGCTGAGCACCTGTGATGTTCCATATGATTTTCTGTGGTAGAGATGGGATGATACCTAAGGTAAACGAGGTCCCTGCCCTTTTAGACTTGCATTCTAGTGTATACTTCAAGCACTGACTCCTTGGTCCAGTGGACAAATGTATTTGAAAAGTTAAGCCCCAAGTATGCTATAATGTAGTAGTTTAGAGTGTGGGTTCTAGAACCAGACTTCCTGGATTTAAATCCTAGTTCATCCCAGTTCGTTGTGTTTTTTTTTTTAATTTAAATTTTAGTTAACATACAATACTGTATTGGTTTCAAGAGTAGAATTCGTGGATTCATCACTTACATACAACACCCAGTGCTCCTCACAACAGGTGCCCTCCTTGGTACCCATCCCCACCCACCTATCTCCATCAACCCAGTTTGTTCTTTATCATTAAGAATCTCTTATTGTTTGTTTCCCTCTCTTGTCTTCCCCATTCACGCCTTCCCATATGCTCATCTGTTTTCTTTCTTAAATTCCACATGAGTGCAATCATATGGTATCTGTCTTTCTCTGACTTATTTCACTTAGCATATAGCTCCTTCAACATCATTGCAAATGGCATGATTTCATTCTTTTTGACTGCTGAGTAATATTCCAGCGTGTGTATGTGTGTGTGTATACACGCACACATACACACACACACGCACACACATATATATATGCATATATATA
>NC_043705.1:19469764-19483002 GCF_006229205.1 Suricata suricatta
TATATATATATATATATGTATGTATACCACATCTTCTTTATCCATTCGTCAGTCATTGGACATTTGACCTCTCTCCACAGTTTGGCTATTGTTGATAATGCTGCTATAAACATTGGGGTATATATAACCCTTTGGATCTGTATTTCTGTATTCTTTGAGTAAATACCTAATAATGCAATTGCTGGATTATAGGGTGGTTCTCTTTTTAGTTTAAAAAAATTTTTTAATGTTTATTTATTTTTGAGAGAGAGAATCAGAGTGTGAACAGAGAAGGGGCAGAGAGAGGGGGAGACACAGAATCCCAAGCAGGCTCCAGGCTCCAAATGTCAGCAAAGAGCCTGACACGGGGCTCAAACTCACAAGCCATGATATCTTGACTGACTCAGTCAGATGCTTAACCAACTAAGCCACCCAGGTGCCCCATATTTTTAGTTTTTTGAGAAGCCTCCATACTGTTCTCTAGAGTGGCTGCACCTGTTTGCATTCCCACCAGCAGTGTGGGAGGGTTCCCCTTTCTCCACAACCTCACCGACACCCATATTTTCTTGTGTTGCTAATTTTAGCCACTCTGACAGGTATGAGGTGATATCTCATCATGGTTTTGATTTGCATTTCCCTGATGACGAGTGATGCTGAGCATCTTTTCATGTGTCTGTTAGCCATCTGGATGTCTTCTTTGGAGAAGTGTCTGTTCATCAGACTTCAGTTTCTTTATCGGTTAAGTGGGGGTAATAATGGTAGCTCTCTCATAGACCTGTTATGCAGATTAATTGAGATAATAAATGGAAAAGGGCACATCTGACATATGGTAAATGCTCAGTAAGTTTTGTTTGTTTATTTGTATCTGACTAAATTTTACTCAAGGATTTGTTGTGGTCATTTCTCTTTTCAATTTAGTGAGGCTCTTACAGAAACCTCATGTGGTGTGGTGTGTCTCAGGTCTAAGAGTTTTAAAATTTTTTTTAATGTTTTTTATTTATTTTTGAGAGACGGAGAGAGACAGTGCGAGCAGGGGAGGAGGGTCAGAGAGAAAGGGAGGTATAGAATCTAAAGCAGGCTCCAGGCTCTGAGCTAGCTGTCAGCACAGAGCCTGATGCGGGCCTCGAACCCACAAACCGTGAGATCATGACCTTAGCCAAAGTCAGACGCTCAACTGACTGAGCCCCCCAACCACCCATAAGGTATTTAATATGCCATATTATTTTGGATGTTGAACTTGTCAAGTTAACTAGCATACAAACTCTGCTTTCATACTTCAGGAAAACAACAAAGTTGCTCTCTCTAACAAACTACAGTCCAGATATTGGCTTTGGCACAAGCCTCCATTTCATCCTCCTTCTACATTATGAATTAAGAAGTCTTTAAAAACATATAGGGAGGTACCTCTCTGTCAGCATTGGGAGTCTGGTAACGAGGAATGTGTCTGATGCTCCAGACCTTAGCATCTCACATCTCCCTTTGGAGACACAGCCACACTGTGCCTTTAATTTCTTAGTGTTACTTCATCACGAGTGCCCCAGGCCACCTCAAATCTCTGTGCCTCTATGTCTCTTTCTTTGAAGCAGGTGAAATAGCCAACCACCTCACAGAGGCACACTTTTGGAGTCTGTCTGGAAGGAATCCCTGGAGCTAGTGAGAAGAGACTGCGTAAACTTTGCGGGCCCTTATACTTCTAAAATAAATGGATTCTAGAACTTAAGCTCCTTGAGCACATGGGACCTATATTATTTACCTTTCAGCCCCCACTGTCAAGCATAGTGCTATGGACTGAATTGTATCTCCCATAATTTGTTTGTAGAAGCCCTATCCTTCAATGTGACTGTATTTGGAGATACAGACCCATGAGGAAGTGACAAAGGTTAAGTGGGGTCCTAATGTGGGGCCCTAATCCAATAGAGCTGATGGTCTTGTAAGAAGAGGAAGAGACACCAGAGCTCTCTCTTTCCATCTGGTACAAACACAGTGAGGAGGCCATCTGCGAGTCAGGAGGGGGCCTCTCACCAGAAACTGAATTGGCCAGCACCTTGTCCTTGGATTTCCCAGCCAGCACAACTGTGAGAAATACATTTTGGTTAAGTCACCCAGTCTGTGGTATTCCATTATGGCAGTCTGAATAGACTAGGACATTGTTCACTTTTTATATTTTCTTCTTTAAACAAAAAAGAAAAGTAGGAGCACCTGGGTGGCTCAGTCATTTATGCATTCAGCTTTGGCTCAGGCCATGATCTCATGGTTTGTGAGTTCAAGCCCCACATCAGGCTCTGTTGTTAGTGCAGAACCTGCTTGGGATCCAATGTGTTCTTCTTTCTCTGACCCTCCCCTATTTGTGCTCTTTCTCTCTCAAAAATAAGATAAACATTTAAAAAAATAAAATAAGATAGACTAAGAATCTAAATCTTTATGGATTGGACTAATTTCAAGATTGTTCAGAACTACAGGGATGTAAGAATCACGTGAAAAAGTGAACCTGACCCACAGTCCTCATCTTCACTCAGATGGTAATCTTGACTTCATCACTTGCCACAAACCACCAAAGGCCACAAGGTAGTGTCACTGCTGATTCAAACTTCCCCAGGATGTCTTTCCTCTCCTGGAGGCACATATGAGTTGGGAAAAACCCAACAGGAAGTGCATATCACCATCGGGAGGGCAGAAGGTAAGGGAAGACCTTGCCCAGGATCTCTTTGGATTTTCAGGGTTTAGACACTTGACCCCCTGGCTGTTCTCTCTGGGCTGCAGCAGGACTGACGTGGATGGAATGTGAGGGAGAGTGAGGGATACCTAGCACACAGCAAGGCTGCATCTTACCTCGGCCAGGAGAGGCCAGGCGGTCCTCCTCTAGGAAGGACAGTGATTACAGCTGAGCCCAGCCATGGATGGATTCAGGTGCAGAGGCTTCCTCCAGAGAGCTGGCCAGATGGTCTACTTTTATTTTGGTGAAGAGCAGCCTGGAGCAAAGACACTTTTCTTCCGCCGTTGAAAAGCAATGACAAAAAAAGCTTATGATGTGGAGCTCTGCCAAACTGGGACTGGGGCGGGGGTAGGGGGGATCTTTGCGTTTCTTTCAAGGCAGTATGTAAATGATGCTTTGTAGTTTTGTTTGTGTGGCCACTGGGGACCATTCAGAGGGCCTCCTGTAGCCTGTCACTTCTGTAGTTTGTTTATGATCATGATCATATCCCATAAGCCAACCCTCTGGGTCCCATTGTCACCTCCCAGGAACATGTCTGTGGTTCAGGATATTGTATTGTGAGGCAATCCAGAGATCTTCTGAAAGTGATCCCCTAAATTTGCTTTTAGAATTTCAAACATGTGCTTATACGTAGCTCTCTCCCTAGAGGACCAAACTCTGATCTTTCTGAATTCATCCAGAGTTCAGGTGTGACAGACAGAGAGGTATTAACTCTCTATCCAAGAAGGATTGCTTGTAGCTTGACCTAAGGGAACTCCTGTTTAGCCAGAGAGTTTGGAAGAACATTTTTTATTTCTTGGCCAGGTTGTAACTGTTTGTAAAAATGCAACCATGAAATTAGGGTCCAGTGGTGCATAGATTCATTCACTGGCACATAAAGGAGACCACAGTGTTTTTGTGTGTCAGGGGCTGACATGTCCTCTGTCTTTCCTTTGATGGTGACTGTGTCAGGCTCCGCTGCTGAGCAGGATGGCAACGGAGGCCTGACAGGCAGACTTTCAGAACAAAGTGTCAGTCAGTAAAAGCACTGTGGAAGCCGTGCAAGTTTTGTCACTGACTTTTAAGACCTAGCTCTTTGACACAAAAGCAGCTCTCCAATCTCTGGCTAGGAGCTGGATCCATCACATGGAAGACCCTGGGCAGAGCAAACACCCTTTTGTGTATGCTGGGAACCGTGGTGCCCTTTCTTCCATGGTGTACTCCCTGAGACGTGGGGAGGTGGCTGGGCCCCTGCCTGGCTCTGGCCACTGTGCCCACAAAGAAGAAGCTATGTGTAGGGGCTGTCCCACCCAGCCTGTTTTGGCGCAGCAGTTGCTGACAGCTGAGCAGCTAGGGAAAGTGAAGATGCTTACGGGCCATCAGTGTTGGGCTTCAGAGTCATCACGGAAGAACATATGAAAGGGAAAAAAAGAGAGAGCAAAGGAAGCAGACCATAAGAGACTCTTAACGATAGAGAATAAGCTGAGGGTTGATGGTGGGGAGTGCTTGGGGGATGGGCTAAATGAGTGGTGGACATTGAGGAGGGCACTTGTTGGGATGAGCACTGGGGGTTTTATGGAAGCGATAAATCAATGAATTATACTTCTGAAACCAATACTACACGGTTTGTTAACTAACTAGTATTTATTTACTTATTTATTTAAAAGGTTTTTTAAATGTTTGTTTTTGAGAGAGAGAGAGAGAGAGACAGAGTGTGAGCATGGGAAGGGCAGAGAAAGAGGGCAACACAGAATCTGAAGCAGACTCCAGGCTCTGAGTGGTTAGCACAGAGCCTGACCCTAGGCTCGAACTCAGTAACCATGAGATCATGACTTGAGCCAAAGTCAGAGGCTTAACCAACTGAGCCACCCAGACGGCCCTAACTAATTAGAATTTAAATAAAAATTTGGAAGAAAAAAATGTGACTTCTCAGAATACAAAAAAAATTTTTTTTTAGATAAAAAGAGTCATCGCTGAAGGCTCAGTGGTGAACCCATGCTCAGAGACAAGAAGTCCGGATGAAGCACAATGACTTACGGAGAGATTAACTTTTGGGAAGTTTGACTCCATTGATTCAGTTCAAGTTTCACCTTCAGTGTGCTTTATGCTGGGTTGTGGGAGTTGGTGGAATCACTCAAGGTTGAACCTCCAGCAGGACTCATGGGTGTAGCTGGCCCACTTTTAGAACTGTATCAATTTGAGGTAATTTTGGGGTTTTCTAATCCTAGTGACAATGCAAAGCATAAACAATGATGCCAATGCTAAGGTCCATGTTGCTAATTCATTAAATTTTTAATTCTTTCGGCATGCCCTGCAGTGAAACAATGTTTCCTGAGTGAGGGAGTCTGCTTTCTCTCCCAGAACTCTATTAGGTAGCCCTGAGTGTAGAATATAGTGTCTAGTGACTAAAGGTTTTGTCTTGAGATCTAGCTTCCTTGGTTTGATCCAAGGGGAAAAAAAACTCTTTTGTGAGTATTCCCTTATTTATAAGATGAGGAGGTTAGAAAGGCCTGTTCCAACCACATGAGCTTGGCTAGGAAGCCTCTGGGGCCATGTCTGGAGCATGAGGGTACCCCTGAGTGGGCAGGTGAGAGTAGGGTAGGTGAGTGATACAGGTAGGCTGGGTCCAAAGACCCAGGAGAGGGTCCTTGGCTTCATGCAGGGTGGAAACCAAATGCAAGCCAGAGAAAATGGAAACAGTTTATTGAATAGTGTCAGTGACAGAGACTAGTAGACAGAATGTCTGGGAGACTCAGAAAGGAAAGGAGAATGAGTCTCATTGCTTGAGGGGTTTATCTTGGAAAAGACTCTAGGATACTTCAGGGATCTGCAGTAGGGCCCTGGCAAAGGTGAGTGTCACGTGAACGACAGGTGTGATTCCATAAGTTACCAAGAGGAGGGGTACTGATCCCTGTGTCAGCCAAGGTTTCTCTGAAGCCTGTGTCCTGGAACATGTGCGGGATTGGGCTTTTAGGCATCATTGGGTGGGTGGGGCCTGGGACAAAGCTCTGAGAATGATTAATTTGCTTGCTTCCCCCCTTGAAATGGGCTTCTTTGGGTTATTCAAAGGCAAAACACGGGTCATGAGTGAATGGGGCCTAGCAGAAAAACAGCAGAGACGGAGCCTTTCTAATATGGAGATCCTTTCGTTTCCTTCCTTCATGAGGACTCACTGCCTATCGCCCTTCAAGCAGAGCCACAGCTCCGCCCGAGCGGCCGTCTGGCGTGGCCGCGGAGCTAGACACCAAATGGGGCAAGCACAACTGTGTGACAGGAAGAGCTTAGCCTTCTGCTCCCTTCTGTGGACTCAGAGGCTGAGTGTGAGTTTCGGGACAGCTGTTTCCCTTGAGATTTCTTTCTGTCTTGGCTCATGCTTAGAACACAGCCTCTAGCTGACCTGTGGGACTCTTTCCTCTTAAAGTATAACTTTAGTTAAGTCTCCAAATTTCACTAACTTCAGACCAAGTCCAAACCTTCTCCTGGCCGCGATGGATACACTTTCTCCCATTCCATTATGACAGGTCTTTGGGAAACCATGTAAGAACGAATTGTTCTCTCTCTCTGTTTAAAACTTACACATGCATTTTAAAAAAAGAAAGAAAAGAATTGGTTAGCTTTTAAACTTTGTGTGAAGTCTGATATCTGCTCCTGTGACCCAAGAGACCGTGAAGAGTGTCAGGAGATGGCACAGAGCCCCCCTGGGCAACAGAGGACCAGGGCTCTCTAATCCGTGCCACATGCGGTGACCTGAGCAGACCCTGCAGGACAACAGAGGTCTCGCTGTCTCCTCACAGAGCAGTTGTTCAGAGGCTGTGGTGCAGCTGTGGCCTCTCGGTGGGCAAGTGCAGCAGGACTTGAGATCTTAATCTCGCTTCTCCCTATAGGTATTCCAAATAACAACTGGTCCGTGGCGGTACCTGCCAGGAGGGATTGAGATCCGCGTTCGGTACTCGAGAAAGCCTTGTTTGTGTCGTCGTAACTTTGTTGGCAATTAGAGGGGCGGGAGAATAAACCCCAAAAGCGAGTGATTTTGTTATGTCCCAGAAAATCCAAGGGGAGGAACTGAGAACTGAAATCAAGGAAGGCAAGTTCTTCCCAAATTTCAAATGCCTTAGCACTTCTCTTAGAAAGTAAGAAACATACCAAGTCCACATCTCAAAAGGCATTCATTCCAAGTTAAACAGTCGAGTCAGTGTTCAGGCCAACAAGTAGCAAGAGGGGGACTCGTGACATGTCATGGTGGCTTCGAAAAGCTGATGCCCTTTGGTTTCCATTTGCTTAACACTGAGACACAGTCAGATAGCTCTGTTTTGGCTTCTGTGTCCGGGTTCTGGAGGAATTGTCATCTGTTTTATAGCTCTCTAGGAGAGCCGAGAGGTAACATTCCAGCCTGGAAGGAGGCAGTGATGGGTCTGGGGCTGACAAAGGATCACACTGTTGTTATTACACTTGCTGACATTTGCCTCTGGTTCTAGAGACCAGATTACAGGGTCCATGGTGAGTCATGGAAGAATGTGTGGATGTTTGTTTTCATCATGCAGATGGGTCGTAAAAAGAAGCAAATAGGAGTCCCCTACCTCTTGGGCAGACATCTGTTACTCCTCAGAAGTTGGCTTACTCTAGAATATTTCTTTTTTATTATTATTATTGTGGTAGAATAACCTTTAACTATATTTAATTGTGGAGTTCTGTGGCATTAAGTACATTCACACCACTGTGCAGCCATCTTCACCCCTCCCAACCTCTCCACCCCACCTCCAGAACGTTTTCATGTTCTCAAACAGAAACTCTGTGTCTCAACCAGCAACTCTCCATTTTCCTTTGCCTCCTACCCCTGGCAACCACCCTTCTATTCTCTGACCACTCTAGATACCTCACAGAAGTGGACTCATACAATATTTGTCATTTTGATTGGCTGGCCTAGTTCACTTAGCTTAATGTCTTCAAGGTCAGTCCCTGTTGTGGCCTGTGTCAGAATTGCCTTCTTGTTAAGGCTTAATAATAATATTGCATTCTCTGTGTATATCACATTTTGTTTATCCATGTATCCATTAATAGACATTTGTGTCATTTCTGTATCCAATTATAGACATTTATGTCATTCCCACTTTTGGGGTATTAGGAATAATGCTGTCGTGAACCTTAGTGTACTGATCTGTGCAAGTCCTTGTTTCAATCCTTTCTGAATATATAGAACCGCTACATCATGTGGGAATCCCTTGTTCTAAATTTTTGGGAAAGAAACCATCACACTGGTTTCCACAGAAGCTGCAGCATTTTACATTAACAGAGCAAAGCACAGGATTCCAGTTTCTCCACATGCTCACCAACATTTGTCATTGTGGGGATTTTGTTTATTTTGGGCTTTGATAATCGTCATACTAATGGGAGCGCAGGGCTATCTTGCTGTGGTTTTGATTTACATTTCCCTGATGATTAGTGATGTGGAAAATCTTTTCCAGGGCTTACTGGCCATTACTATGTCTTCTTTAAATATCTGTCTGAGTCCTTTAGCCATTTTTTAATTAGGTTGTTTATTTTATTGTTTTTAATTTTCTGTATTTTATCAGATTTATGATTTGCAAATATCTTCCCCTAGGTCGTGGGTTGCCTCTTCACTCTGTTGATGGTGTCCTTTGATACACAGTGGCTTTTATTTTTATGAAGCCTGATGTATCTGTTTTTTTCTTTTGTTATTTGTGCTTTTGGTATCATATCCAAGAGATCATTGCCAATTTACTTTTAAATATTTCAGTGTATAGCTCCTTTCTCTTTAATATCACAAAAATTAGTCCTTGTATAGTTTCAGAATTGGTTGACTTCACGTTTGCTATGCTCTTCCCATCTCTCATCTCTTCTCAAGGAATCACAAAGGCTCATTTGTGAATAAAGAAAAAGGACAGAATGAGGGAAAGACTTAGTTTGAAAAGATCCTCAATCATGTATATTATACAGGCTGAGAAGAGAAAGGCCAGATTTAAGAAGTCTGGGGACTATGAGAGGGCCCTTTGGTGATCTTGATCGGCAGGAAGTGTGTGACACCAAACTTGACTACCATTTCTCTAGAAGGCTGAAATCTATTTCCTGAAGCTCTTTTTTCCCTCTGTAGGCTGGGAAGATTGTTGAAAAGTGGGCAGACCTTAGTGGCAAACGTTTAGGGAGCTGACGTCCAGTCTCTGTTCCAAAGACCGAAAGAATTGTTCCATATACATTTCCCGAAGTGTATGGTAACAGTTTTTATAAATGTTCCTTCCTTTTTAGAAAACACCATATGTTCATTTTATTTTTCTTAAATGCTGGGAAGACTCTTCTAAGAGCTCAGAAAATCCTTTCCCTGCCAGCTAACTTCCCATACTTGACTCATTATTATTTCTGGATTATATTCTGTGTACAAATCACCATTAATAGTAGCCAGATACCCAAAACGCCATGGATATCGCTTGGTATAAAAGAGCAATCAATGAGTACATCATAAATTTATACACTCTCATCCTGGAGGAGCAAATTACACACAGACAGAGAATGCCTCCAGGGCTTGCTTCTTTTCGCTTGATTGTTCCAGAAGAATGTATTTACAAGGTGTATATGTTTTAGCATTTCCTCATGACGAATGTTGCAACTGTGTGTCACAACTTCCACAGCATTGGCTATTGTTTACTTTAGACAACCAGCATTAGGTGATATTTCCCTCCCTGGCATGTGTTCAGGCCTGAGGTTGCTGTGACATTCCTGGCCCTAGCTTAGGACCTAGGTCAGGTCTGAGGAGTGGTTTTCTGTGCCAGTAGCTCTCAGTGTGTTGCTACTGCCTACATAGTAACCTGAGCTGTGCATAACGGGATTTTTGCACGTTGGAAAAGTTGGTGGCATACGTTATAAAGGCAACCCTTGTCAAATGAATTGCATTTTAATGAGCATATCCACACTTGCCTCTGTGATTGAAGGTCTCAGTGATTCGCTTAGCTGGGGACAAAGAATGATGGCAGGAAGTTTCTCTAATATGCATGTTACAGAATGAGAGTTGAATTCCTAAAATCAAATTCGGTGGTTTCTTCCTAGGCTCTGGGATCCTGAGAAACCAGCTTCTTGGGGTTGTGTGTTAGGTGTACTTTTTAATGACGTAATTACCTCAGAAGCTGGAAAATGCTCTACACCTGCAACATTGGAATTCCTCGTTTTAATGTCTGCAAGTAGGCATCCCACCAAATTCCCGGCCTGGCCCCGGGTCTCCCAGCCTCCTCGTTCCTCTGCCTGCCCACGCGTGTCACTGCTGCTGGGAAGTGTAGGGGAGCCCAGAGGACTGGGGGAGAAGCAAAAGTCAGAGCAAGCCAACTCGGCCCTGCAACCATCGGGGAAAAGTGGCTTCAGCTGGCACGGGCGCTTGTGTGCGCCCAGCTTTGCTTGTTTGCCATGGAAATCCTGGATGTAACAGAGACCGATGCCATTCAGGCAGCGAGCGGGAAGCTGCTTTTATGGGGAGGCTCTTTTGGCACCGTGTCCGACATACACTCCAGTCAATCACGGTAAAGTGCCTAATAACAGATGTGGTAATTAAGCCTGAAGAACTCTGTCTCTATTTTTTTGTTTTTATTGCAGGGAACAACAAAGTGCCTCATTAAACCTCCAATCGTGCTGATTTTTGAATTGGGCACACCGATATTGTCCAAAATGTCATCTCTGCAAGGGCTTTCTTCCAAAGTCCTTATCGGCCCAGCGTGCTCTCGGGGAAAGGTTGGCTCAGGGTGGCGGAGGACAGTTCTGCTCTGTCTATAGTGCCCTTTGCACTTTGGTACCAAAGCATATGAAGGTTCTGGGGGTACTATCAGATTCCTTTAAGGACCTTCCTTATAAACAATTTTAGCTTCTACATGCTGTGTGAATATAAAATGCTCCCTGCTTCTCTGAAGCTCCAATTACACTGCTTATAGCAAGAAATTAACTTCGGTTTTCAATCTTCGAAAGGTTTCAGATAACCTGAAACCATGGTAAATTACCATATTTTAACAGGATAAATTATCTTGGAAAAAAATGTAATTACATCTGAAAAGGTCTGTCTTTGATTGTGGCAGTTTCTAAGGCAAATGTCTTCATTAAGGTTGTTTTTCCTTCTTTCTTTTTTAATGATGAACACGAGTCTGGCTCATCATTAAAGAAAATGAATCTAAGAATTTAATGACTTGGGACAGGTAGGAAAAGCATTTGTCCTTAATAGTAAGAGAACGTGGCTTGGAACTTTCTCTTGAGCTCCACTGACTAGTTCAGAGCTGGTTCTGTGTGACTGTGTTACTCTTGGGAAAGAGCACAGTACTCCTCCCACTTCTGACATGGCTCAATTGGATAGAGTAGATTTGGAAGCTGCATTTATTTCACAGAGATAATTTTTTTGTTTCCATTCCATGGTGGCTGTAGGCATAGACATTTATTTTAAATATTTTGAAAAGGCTCTGGAGCCCATTTTATAAAATTATTCATTTCCTTGTCTCATGATTCATGATTTTGAGTTTTTCAGGATATTTCCATGAGGATTTCTAGTTGACTGTATTCTTAAATTTAGCTTTTAATCTGACCTATGTGAAGCAGGTGATTCATAGATTCATACTCAAGATCTAAACTCAATTCTTATATTAGTGGAACTTAAACCTGACCTACTTGTCTGATTAGCCCTGAATGAGTAATTTGAATGTATTGAACATTGTATATACACAATTGTGTAATACTGCCCTTACATTACTCCATATTTGTTGACTCACCTGACACCCAAGATTTATAATTTACTTTTAAGCACCTCTATCCATTTAGCCAACATTTTCCATCATTGATGTCAAAAAGGTTTCTTGCCGACTATGAAAGGAGGCATGCTTAGACTCAGATTTTTACCACATGAAAATTTGTTTTAAGAAACAAATGTTGTGCATGGGTGGCTCGGTTGGTTGAACTTCTGACTTTGGCTCAGGTCATGATCTCACACTTCGTGAGTTTGAGCCCCATGTTGGGTTTCTAAGGCAAATGTCTTATGCATTCGCTCTCTTTCTCTCTCAAAATAAATAAGCATTGAATTTTTTTAAAAAAGGAAATAAAAATACATTGGAAAAGTCCCATGGTTCATGCAGAGACACTGTAGTCAAGGTTATTCAGCTGCAGGACAAGCATAAGTTTTCTTTAAATAAGATTCAGATTTGTTTTCTGTATTTTGCCTAAGAACAGCAAGATCTTCTGGGATAATACAGCTTACGTTTTATGTTTTAGTCCTGGTTCTTTTTTGTAAATTTTTAGTGTTTATTTATTTTTGAAAGAGACAGAGCATGAATGGGAAAGGGACAGAGAGAGTGAGAGACATGGAATTCGAAGCAGGCTCCAGGCTCTGATCTGTCAGCACAGAGCCTGATGTGAGGCTCACACTCATGAACCATGAGATGATGACCTGAGCTGAAGTTGGATGCTCAACTAATTGGGCCACCTAGTCATCTCAGTTCTAGTTCTATTGTTGGGGAAATATTTCTATAAATTAATGATGAAGTGGAAACTTAGCCAACCAGGAGTCGCACTGGGTGAAAGCATCCTCTTCTGGGGAATAGATCACATCAGGAATGCTTTCTCAAAGTTCCTGGGGGGTCCCAAGTGACACATTTGTTTTCTCCAGTGTGGATCCCATCACAGTTATTAATCTCTCACCTTAAATCCCTGGAGTCATATCAACTACTTAGGATTCACAGGGTGTGATCCCTGATTGTCCTACAACCTCTCAGATCACTGCCTGGTATGATGTAAATGTCTTATTCCCCATAGCATTGAGTTTTGTGCTAGCTCACTTAACAACCGTTTATGGAGCCTCTGAAATATTCTTATTTTATTTTATTTTATTTTTTTACTTTTTAAAAATAGTTTATTGTCAAATTGGTTTCCATAAAACACCCAGTGCTCTTCCCCACAAGTGCCCTCCTACATCACCACCACCACCCTTCCTCCCACCCCTTCCCACTTCAGCCCTTGGTTCATTTTCAGTATTTAATAGTCTCTCATGATTTGCATCCTTCTCTCTCCCCAACTCTCTTCCCCCCTTCCCCTCCCTATGGTCCTCTGTTAGGTTTCTCCTGTTAGACGTATGAGTGCAAACATATGGTATCTGTCCTTCTCTGCCTGACTTATTTCGCTTAGCATGACACTGTCAAGCTCCATCCCCTTTGCTACAAATGGCCATGTTTCATTCTTTCTCATTGCCATGTACTACTCCACTGTGTATGTGTGTGTGTGTGTGTGTGTGTGTATATATATATATACATATATATATATACACACACATGGAAATGCAATCCTAATCAAAATTGCACCAGCATTCTTCTCAATCTAGAACAAACTATCCTAAAATTCGTATTTTACCACAAAGACCCTGAATAGCCAAAGTAATATTGAAGAAGAAAACCAAAATGAGAGGTATCACAATCCCAGACTTTAGCCTCTACTACAAAGCACCTGTATGATGAAACTATAGAAAACTTATGAAAGAAATTGAAGAAGACACCAAGAAATGGAAAAACATTCCATGTTCATGCAACATGTGTGTGTGTGTATG
>NC_043705.1:19483102-19530955 GCF_006229205.1 Suricata suricatta
TATATACATACATACATACATCATGGAAAGAGCCTAAATGGATGGATCAAGAAGATGTGGTGTGTGTATACACATACACACACACACACACACACCACATCTTCTTGATCCATCCATTTAGGTTCTTTCCATGATTTGGCTATTGTAGAAAGTGCCACTATGAACGTTGGGGTACCTGTGCTCCTATGCATCAGCACTTCTGTATCCCTTGGGTAAATCCCTAGGAATGCTATTGCTGGGTCATAGGGGAGTTCTATTAATAGTTTTTTGAGGAACTTCCACACTGTTTTCCAGAGTGGATGCACCAGTTTACATTCCCACCAATGGTGGAGGAGGGTGCCCATTTCTTCACATCCTCACGAGCATCTATAGTCTCTTGATTTGTTCATTTTAGCCACTCTGCCTGGCGTGAGGTGGTATCTCAGTGTGGTTTTGATTTATATTTCCCTGATGATGAGTGATGCTGAGCATTGTTTCATGTGCCTGTAGGCCATCTGGATGTCCTCTTTGGAGAAGTGTCTGTTCATGTCTTCTGCTCATTTCTTTACTGGGTTATTCATTTTTTGAGTGTGGAGTTTGGTGAATTCCTTGTAGATTTTGGATACTAGCCGTTTATCTGATATGTCATTTGCAACTATCTTTTCCCATTCTGTCGGTTGCCTATTGGTTTTGTTGATTGTTTCCTTTGCCTTGCAGAACCATTTTATCTTGA
This sequence comes from Suricata suricatta, assembly GCF_006229205.1. Taxonomy (NCBI): domain Eukaryota; kingdom Metazoa; phylum Chordata; class Mammalia; order Carnivora; family Herpestidae; genus Suricata; species Suricata suricatta. The sequence continues at coordinate 19,483,815 of NC_043705.1, forward strand.
TGATGTCCCAATAGTTCAGTTTTGCTTTCATTTCCCTTGCCTTTGAGGATGTGTCGAGTAGGAAATTGCTGTGGTTGAGGTCAGGAAGGGTGTTTCCTACTTTCTCCTCGAGGATTCTGATTGTTTCCTGTCTCACATTCAGGTCCTTCAGTCATTTTGAGTTTATTTTTGTGTATGGTGTAAGAAAGTGGTCTAGTTTCATTCTTCTGCATGTTGCTGTCCAGCTCTCCCAGCACCACCTGTTGAAGAGGCTGTCTTTTTCCATTGGATATTCTTTCCTGCTTTGTCAAAGATTAATTGGCCATACATTTGTGGGTCCAGTTCTGAGTTCGCTATTCTATTCCATTGGTCTGTGTGTCTGTTTTTGTGCCAACACCACACTGTCTTGATGATGACTGCTTTGTAGTAGAGGCTAAAGTCTGGGATTGTGATGCCTCCCATTTTGGTTTTCTTCTTCAATATTACTTTGGCTATTCAGGGTCTTTGTGGTAAAATATGAATTTTAGGATAGTTTGTTCTAGATTGAGAAGAATGCTGGTGCAATTTTGATTGGGTTTGCATTGAATGTGTAGATTGCTTTGGGTAGTAATGACATTTTCACAATGTTTATTCTTCCGATCCATGAACAGGGAATGTTTTTCCATTTCTTGGTGTCTTCTTCAATTTCTTTCATAAGTTTTCTATAGTTTCATCATACAGGTCTTTTACTTCTTTGGTTAGGCTTATTCCTGGGTACTTTATGGTTTTTAATACAATTGTGAATGGGATCAGTTTCTTGATTTCTCTTTACACTGCTTCGTTATTGGTATTCATTATTTGCGCTTTTTCTAGTTTGTTGAAATGGGCCTGGATTGCAATAAACTTTCTCTTTGGACTGTCTTTGCTGTGTCCCAGAGAGTTTGGATTGTTGTATTTTCATTTTCATTTGTTTCCATATATTTTATAATTTCTTCTCTAATTTCCTGATTAGCCCAATCACTCTTCAGTAGGGTGGTTTTTAACCTTCACAGTTTTGGAGGTTTTCCACACTTTTTCCTGTGGTTAATTTCAAGTTTCATAGCATTGCGGTCTGAAAGTGTTCATAGCATGATCTCAATTCGCTTATATTTATTGAGGGCTGCTTTATGTCCCAGTATGTGATCTATCTTGGAGAATGTGCCATGTGCACTCGAGAAGAAGCTGAATTTCCCAACTTCAGGATACAGAGTTCTAAATATATCTATCAATTCCATCTATTCCAATGTGTCGTTCAATTCCATTGTTTTTTTTAGTGATTTTCTGTCTGGTTGATCTATCCATTGCTGTCGGTGGAGTATTAAAGTCCCCTGCAGTTAGCACATTCTTATCCATAAGATTGTTTCAGTTTGTGATTCATTGTTTTATGTATATGGGTGCTCCTGAATTTGGCACATAGATGTTTATAATTATTAGCTCTTCCTGATGGGGAGGCCCTGTAATTATTATATAATGTCCTTCATCTTTTGTTACTGCCTTAACTCTAAAGTCCAGTTTGTCTGATATAATTATGGCTACTCTGGCTTTCTTTTGGCTTCCAGTCGCATGATAGGTATTTCTCCATCCCTTTACTTTCAATCTGAAGGTATGTTCAGGTCTAAAATGAGTCTCTTGTAGACAGCAAATAGATGGATTTTGTTTTTTTTTATCCATTCTGCTACCCTGTGTCATTTGGTTGGAGCATTCAGTCCATTTACAGTCAGTGTTATTATTGAAAAATGTGGGTTTAGATTCATTGTGTCCTCCGTAGAGTTCATGTTTGTAGTGGTTTCTCTGGTACCTTGTATTCTTTGCAACATTTCCCTCATAGAGTCCCTCTTAGGATTTCTTCTAGGACTGGTTTGGTGGTGATGAAATCTCTCAATTTTTGTTTATTTGGGAAAACCTTTATCTCTCCTTCTATTTTGTTTTGCAGTCAAATGCTCTATCCCTGAGCTATACCCCCTCTCCTTCTATTTTGAATGACAGGCTTGCTGGATAAAGGATTCTTGGCTGCATATTTTTTCTGTTCATCACATTGAAGATTTCCTGCCATTCTTTCCTGGCCTGCCAAGTTTCATTAGATAGGTCTGTAACCACTCTGATAGGTTTCCCTTTGTATGTTAGGGCCCTTTTATTCCTAGCTGCTTTCAGAATTCTCTCTTTATCCTTGTATTTTGCCAGTTTCACTATGATATGTTGTGCTGAAGGTCGATTCAAGTTATGACTTAAGGGAGTTCTTTGTGCCTCTTGACTTAAATGTCTATTTCTTTCCCCAGATTGGGGAAATTTTCATGTATAATTTGATCCAGCACCCCTTCAGGACCTCTCTCTCTTTCTTCCTCTTCAGGAACTCCTATGACACAGCTATTGTTCCATTTGGTTGGATCATTGAAGTCTCGAATTCTCCTTTCCTGCTCCTGGATCAATTTCTCTCTTTTTTTTCTCGGCTCCCTCTTTTGCTATAACTGTGTCTTCTAATTCACCTATTCTTCTCTCTGCCTCTTCAATCCATGAAGTCATCACCTCCATTTTATTATTCATCTCATTTTGTAGCCTTTTTTAGAAACTTGTCACAGCTATTCTGAAGGTCCCTAGTCATAGTATCAGTAGCTTCTCTAATGCTTCTTTCAAACCCAGCAATTAATTTTATGACAATTGTTCTAAATTCTTGCTCAGTTATGTTGCTTAGATCTGTTTTGAGCAGTTCTGTGGCTGTGACTTCTTCCCGGGTTTCTTTAGGGGAGAGTTCTTTTGTCATTTTGGCTAGTTTTCTGTCTCTTGTCAGTTTTAAAAGTGCATTGTGCACTGTGCACCTGTTAGTATTGCTCTGTTAAAGGAGGCTTATTGACTGTCCAGGGCCTGTCATTTCAGGAAGTGTTCTTTTAATGGTGTCTCTCAATTTCTCTTGTGGTGCCTTTGATTATTTTATTTCCCTACTCAGCAATATTTGGGACTCTCCATCATGCATACTTTGGCTTGTTTCTTGGGATAGCCCTGAAAAGGAAAACAGACAGGGACACACAGGGAACAAAAGCATGCAAACGCACAGACAAATCAAGCAAAGAAACAAATTAAAGGGGAAAGGAAGAAAAGAAAAGGAAGGAAGGGGAAAGAGAAGAAAGAAAAGAAGAGAAGAAAAAAATAAAGGAGGGCAGAGATAACAAAGGGCAATGGACAGTCTAAAAGCATATAATGAGGCCAGGGGAGAGATAAGGATGAGATAAGGGGGAATATATCTGGATGGCAAGAGGAAAAAAAAAGAGGGAAAAAGGAAAATAAAGAATAAAAATTAAAAAAAGAGTAAAAAAAGTAATAATAATAAAAAAAAAGTAAGTACAAAAAAAGCAGCAGCTCCCCCTCGCGGATAGGCGTGGTTTGGTGTAGGTAGGTCTCAGGGGCTGCTCTCAGAGGCCCTGCCTTGGTGATTGCAGAGTAGAATGGCGACTCCTCAAGCTCTGCTAGAACTAAGCACTGCAAGCTGCTCTTATGAGTCCAACCTCCTTGTGCCTCGGCTAAGCCAAGCTGTATTTTCCAGGCTGGCCTCGCTTCAAAATCCTAGTCCATGCACTTTAATGCTACCACAGATGAGATGTACTCGCTTTGACAGCTGGCTTCTTAGTCGGGATCTCGTAGGGAGAAGGAGCTGTTTCTCTTGGCGCAGACTGGGATTTGTGCTGCTGCTACCGGAGGTGAGGTGCGCTGCAGGAGGCCAAGTGTGTGCCCCAGCTGCTGCTGCACTGCCTGCCACCGTCATCTCCCTGCTGGGATCGAGTAGGGGTGGGGGCTGTTTTTCCTAGTGCCACCCAGGATTCCTTCTGTCGCTGCTGAAGGTGAGGTGTGCTCCCAGGGGCCGCCTGCCTCCCAGCAGGGATTGCACAAGGGGAGGGGGCTGTTTTTTTCCCCCCGGTGCCATCCTGGGTCAGTGCTGATGCTGTGGAGCCCAAGGAAAAAGTCACCAGTTATATGGGACAGGTTTCTCTCCCTGAGCTCAGTGGTTATATACGAGGTGAGAGTTTTAATCTCTGTCCTAGGTTAAGTTCTTTATCTCTTCTCTAGAGATAGTACGGTAAGCGTATTCAGTTTCTCTTTATCTTCCCTTTGTCTCTCAGGGGCTCCACACACTTTCCCTGTGTTGGGCTGGGCTCCCACCTCTCCTGCCCTTCTTGGGCTGGCCTGTTTTCCAATCTCCCAAGTTCACACTCACTCACTCAGGCATCTTTAAGGTTGTCTTCTTTCTGGAGTCTGTATTTTCTCCTCCCACTCTTGCAGATAAGAGTAATGTCCTCCTCAGTTTGAAAAATGGGGCAGACGACGTTTACAGAGCTCCCTTCTTCTCCACCATCTTGCCTCCTCCACCCGCCTCGGAAATATTCTTATAGATGTGGAGAGAAGAAGTAATCAGGGAGGAGGGCAGTGGAAGACAAGAGCAAGACATGGTCTCTGCTTTCAAGGAGTTTATAGTCTAGTTGAGGAGGCAGGACAGGTTAAGTCAAAAAATGATGTGCAGCCTTGGGGTAACATATATATTATCAGATGAAGGATATGCAGAGTTGGTCGCATCAGAGGTTTCTATGCAGTTTTTAGTGAAAAGACTAAAGGATATTTTTACTGAGGTCCTAGCACATCATTAACTAGATATTTAATGAGAGAATAAATTATTTCAGAAAGAGAAATAAGTTGGCAGGAAGCTTATGTAATGGTTTGAATTTCAAGCACTTAGTGAGGCTTACATGATGACCCAAGCGAATTATAGACATGAATCACAGACCCTTGAAAATTAGCAGGGTAAGAAAAATATAATCTGTGCAGGAAACCATTTCCATCCTCCACAGATTCTCCAATTGAGATGGTCTTCATGGATAGTTTAAATCCATTCTATTTTATTTTTCGACTTTAAATGAGGTGATTAGAATGTTTAAAACCTTGAATACATGACAGTGATACAGTTTATACTAACTGATTCTTCATAAGAAGGAAATGGATGCATTCAGTGTGATAGGGTCAACTTAAACTTGAATGCTTTCTGCTACCTGTAGTTTCTATTATTTATGACAAAGTGAAGATATTGCCATTAGAGATTTGCAAATTAAACAAAAAAGAGTCAAGGAAGAGGATTTATAATAAAAGGAAAAGGGAAATGACCTTTTCATTTTTTAATTTTTTATGAACGTTTATTCATTTTCTAGAGACAGAGCGTGGGGGGAGGGGGGTGGTTGTGGGAAAGTGCAGAGGGAGAGGGAGACACAGAATCCAAAGCAGGCTCCAGGCTCTGAGCTCTCAGTATAGAACCTGACATGAGGCTTAAACCCATGAACTGTGAGATCATGACCTTAGTCAAAGTCTAATGCTTAACCAACTGAGCCACTCAGGTACCCCAAGGGAAATGACCTTTTTAAAAGAGCAAGAAGGGAAGACATTAAACAAAATGTCCTAAATTGGGCCTGTGGACTTCCAGAGTTTCAGTTCAGATACCTTTAGCTTATTTGGTTCAAATATCCCTTAAAGAGTTATCAGAGTCTGCTTAAGATTGGATGTGTTATTTACCATACCTGTAATTATTTCAATATTATGGATAATATTATTTTAATATTAATATGTACTATTTAATATTAATTTGTGCTATTTAATGTTAATGTCATTTATTTATTCTTACCATTATACTTGGCATGCATTTATGCCCACCTGTGGCATCAATATCCTTGCCTTATTTAGGTAATGTACAAATACTAATGTACATTTGGGGTCCATTAAAATGTTCTTTTACTTGTAGTTGCCTTGTAGAACTTTACTAAAGACATTAGTTGCTTCTCAGAATTAAGACTTAAAATTACACAAACCCCTTTCTTTTCCTTTTTGTCTGTATTTCAAGGATATATTTTAAATTGCCTTAGGATATATTCTTTCCTTTTTCTAGATTATATTTGTACTACACTTCATAAACACATGGAAGCAGGGCAGTCCTTTAGTTGCTTACTGTAGGCTATAATAATCTGCTAACTGTTGGGGGTTCATTGAAGGGCATTTCCAGGCTTTGTTTTTTGAGTGGAGTTTGCTGAGATGGGTCCTCACACCAGCATATACAGTGCACCCTAGGAATTACACTTTTCTGCCAGGGGGATGCAACTGTTCTTAGCATAGTAAGAGGTTGCCATTGAGAGGTTGGATCTGTTGTTCCTTTACCCTGACTCCAGGACCTTCCATTGTCATTCCTATTACCTGACTCCCAGTCCATCCTGGACTGTCCCTTTGCTGCTCCCAACGGATACTCATGGTCACTTCATTTTGCCCATAGCTGAGATCAATTCCAGGTCCATAAGAATCATGACTAAATGCAGCCATGTTTGAGCAGGGCCACTTACTGAGAATAAAGGAACGCCAATGAAAATAAAGCCTTAACTGTTTTTTGTTTGTTTGTTTTCTGAAAGAGAGAAAGTACATGTGAGCTGGGGAGGGAGAGAAAGAGAGGCCGAAAATCTTAAGCAGGCTCCATGCAATGCAGAACCACATGGGATTCAGTCTCATCACTCTGGAATCATAACCTGAGCCAAAATCAAGAGTTGGACACTCACCTTACTGAGCCACCCAGGTGCCCCCAAAGCCTTAACTTTTTATTTTTTTTAATTAAAAAATTGTTTTAAGTTTATTTTTGAGAGAGAGAGACATGTGAGTTGGTGAGGGGCAGAGAGAGAGAAAGACACAGATTCTGAAGCAGACTCCGGGCTCTGAGCTGTCAGCACAGAGCCCAATGCAAGACTCGAACTCACTAACCTCCAGATTGTGACCCAAGCCAAAGTTGGACACTTAAATGACTGAGCCCCCAGGTGCCCAATTAAAAAAAATTTTTTTTAAGTTTATTTATTTTTGAGAGAGAGAGAGACAGTGTGTGAGCAGGGGAGGGGCAGAAAAAGAGGGAGACACAGAATCTGAAGCAGGCTCCCGGCTCTGAGCTGTCAGCCCAGAGTCCAACAGGGAGCACAGATTCATGAACCACAGGATCATGACCTGACCTGAAGTTGAACACTTAACCAATTGAGCTACTTAGGCACCCCAAGCCTTAACTTTTTAAATGAATTTATAGAATAACTGCTAACTAAGCCCTTGAAAGTGTCGATAGAATTCTCTTAAGAAAAAAACAAATTTTTTTCTATAATTGACCCAATAGTTTTCCAGCAAAGCTTTCATTGTTTTTTGTATTTACAGTCACCAGTATTGTAATCATCTAGTTTCAACTCTGGGATTTTCCTTTCAGTTTACCAATTCCAAATCTTGCTTGAGTCAGGAGCAGTCTTTCTAGATCCAAGTTTTTTGTTTTTAATTCTTTGTTCAAGTCCACATATTTAACTCCTCTCTATACTTTATTCTTTAAATTCATTCATTCATTTATTCATTCATCATTCATTTTCTCAGCCATTCATTTTCCTTCCTCTCCACTAGGTGCTGTTCTTTGTGCCAAAGATACCAGAGAAAACCAAAAAGCATCATTGCAGTAAAGAAATTGGGGGTTATCTATCTTTCTTCAATCTTTTCACAACAGCCATTAACAAAACTTTTTTGAGGCTTGTGTCTAATTTGTTCCTTCAATGCACAGATTAAGTAGACATAATTCATTGTGAGCTCCTCCTCCTCGAAATGAAAAGGATCATTCACAAGTTGCCTTGGACATTTCATCAATATTTATGTTAAACTTTTGTAAGAACCCTAGGACTAGTAATTTGTATATTTATATTCTATGAGGACTGGCATCAGCCACAGGAAAAAAATATGTAATTGCGTCTTGATTATCTTGGTGGGCAGCAATTCATAATATTGTGCAAGACAAACTGACAGGATCTTAAATGGGGGGCCAATATTAGCCTAAGGAGAAGCTATTTATGAAATAGCTCTGTGACCTTGGGCGTACTCTGAATTTCTCTGAACCATGGCATCACCATTTGTAAAATTAAAAGTATTGGACCAGCTTCCTGCTAAAGGTTATCTTCACACAAAAGCCCAATGGCTCTTAGGCATTCTGGAAGTTTATAAGAAAGACACATGAAAAATACAGCTCTCTTTTTCAAGTTTGCTTGCCATTCAAGCTGCTTTCCTGGCTGATATTTGTGAAAGGGAAATAAAGCAGAGAAAGAATGAATGATGCAGCAGTGATAAAACTCTGATGCCAAGCTAGACTAGAATTTACCTTGGTTGCTGTGCTTTCCTGTCCCCATGGCTTGTGGATCCTGAATCACCCTAAAAATGGCAGAGAAGACCAAGTACAGAGATGCAGGGAACTCAGAAGAGAGAATTGTGGATAATGTGAATGAAGGAAGTATTATGGAGCCTTAATTTCCATGGCCCTTAATTTCCTCTCAATATGAGATTGTTCTCAAACCATTATTCAGGGTCAGACAGGGTCACTTTTTGAATAAAAGATCTATCTAGATACTACAGGAAGCAGTGTTGCTACTTCAGCATGTGGCACTTTATCTACTAAAACAAAGCCCTATTTTAAGAGTCATAAAGTTGGGGTTTGGGCTGTGGCTTCTCATATTTGCATATATATGTAATTGGTAAGGAAGCGGAGGTGGGAGGGAAGACTGCCCAAGGATTTTCTCCTTAATGTCCTGGCCAAACCCAACTTTGAATAATTATGTCCTTCCGGCTACTTACATTTCTTCAGCAGTTTCCTCACATTTTGCCTGAAATCTTCAAAGCTTTTGACCATGTGGGCTGAAAACCAAAAGGATGAAAATGTCCAGACTCCTTTGTGGCTATGCCTGCTGCAAGAGATGTCTGTGGTCACTCTGCATCCTGGTCTGGATTTGTGGTTCAGACCTGAGTAACCCTGGGAAGAATGGCAGTTGAGTCCCAATGTCACTGATGATTTAAAACATCTGTACCCTGTAAATGTGGAAATACCTTTCATACTTTCCAATTCAGGTTCTCAGTTTTGACCAGAAATAGCTTAGTCACTTGGAGAATCTAGCTTTTAATGAGTTTACATTTCAAGAAGCATTTCTTGTTCATTATACAGATGGAGTGTGATTTTAGGAAGACTCTGGCTTGTTCACTGGGTGATGATTTGACTGACAGTAGAAGCAGCCCTATGGTCTAGGGTCCAGTGTTGGACTGCTCACACAACAGCTCTGTGATATAGCTGTGTAACCATGACTGGGGGCTCCAATGATTTTTTCATAAAAATGAAAGGATTTGGGGGTGCCTGGGTGGCTCGGTAGGTTAAGCGTCCAACTTCGGCTCATGTCATAATCTCCTGGTTCATGAATTTGAGCCCTGCACTGGGCTCTGCGCAGACAGCTCGGAGCCTGGAATCTGCTTCGGATTCTGTGTCTCCCTCTCTCCCCGCCCCTCCCCCACTCACACTGTCTTTCTCGAAAATAAATAAACATTTAAAAAAAGAAAGGATTTTGATTGGATCCCATAAGGCCATAAACTCTAACTTTCTGTTCTGTTTTTTGTATAAAAGCTCTGGGAACCTCAAGATAATGTGTAGTGCCTTGGAAACTTTTGGGATCCACATGAGTGTTACAAGCCTGTTATGAAGTATTTAAAAAACAAAGGAATGCTGTGTGTATGTGTATGTGTGTGTGTGTGTGCATGTACCTTAATAAAATCTGAATAGATAGAGTTGATAGGAAAATTTTCAAAAATCTTGGTTCCATGGAAATTCTTTCCCTCAAAGGGTCTTTGTCCCTCTGGGTTTTCTTCTTTAAGAAATAACCTCTGAGGTGCCTATGTGGCTCAGGTGGTCATGTCTGACTCTTGATTTCAACTCAGGTCATGATACCAGGATCGTGGGATTGAGTCCCGCATCCGGCTCTGCACTGAGCATGGAGTCTGCTTGAGATTCTGTCCCTCTTTCTCTCTCTCTCTCTCCCTGTCTCCCCCCTGGCATGTGTTCTTTCTCTAAAATAAAGTTAATTTAATTTAATTGTAAATTAAAAGAAGTAGCCTTTGAGTAAAGAAAGGCTTGGCTTGGATTGCACAGCTATGCCTTAATGGTAAGAATCTTAGAAATTGAAGGTTAGAGTAATAATCCAGAGGTTATTATTACAGCCAATATATATATATATATATATATATATTACAATATATACATATATATAATACATATATATATTACAATATATATATATTACAACCAGGTTATAATAACCTGGTTAGGAGAACCAGGTAACAAGTGGGTGGCCCTTGTCCTGTGGAAGGTGGGGGCAGAATATGGGTTGTCATCCTTCCTACGATAACAGGTAGCAGTATGTACCCCTGAAAAGGACCTTCCTGTGAGAGGAACCATGCAAACACTTAGGCTTCCCATTATTGTTCCTGTCTTCCCCCAACCCTCACATGCAAGGAAATATTTAAGATTTTGATGGTACTCAAGTATCCTGCTGCATGTCAGAGAGTTTCCCACTGGCATTTTGTCAGGGGATTGGTCAAAACTGTCCAATCAGCTTCTTTGATCAGTATTGTTGGTTAAGAGAAAAAAAAAATGGCAGGAGGCCTCCCTTTCTTCCTGGGCTGATCAAGTTCTATTTTCTAGTTTTTTTCTCAAACCCATTCATCCTTTGCCTGAGGTCTTATCACGTGTTCAGATATTTTACCTTGAGTCAATCTTAAACCATGATATGAAGTGCCATTCCTGACGTGGGCCTAAAATTCCTCTTCACTCACTCACTTTTCCACTCCGTGTTCCGGACAGTCTTGCCCATTTGCCTTTTCCTCTGGAAAGCTTTTTTCTCTGCCATTGCCTACAGCGGTTCCTCTGGGGACAATCTCCCCTGCGCCATCTACCCCTCAAAATCTTCAACAGTGCTAATTCCTATGCCCACTCACAAGTCAGGAATACTTTCTGAACGTCCATACTTAATAACGCCCTAGGACTCTAGTCACATTTTACATTGCCTTGTCATTACCATACACACGATACTGTAAACTCTGTGAGGGCAAAGATAGCCTTCGCTGATGTTTGCTGATTAAAAGAACAATTGTTCATTTGAAATTTTAAAAAATGTCTATGTGACAGATTGTTAAAATAATTAGATGATTAGGATAGTTCATGAAAATTGAATCAGGTCTCTAGATTACATAGTAGTATTACATCAATGCTAAATGTTTTCATTTGGATCATTGTAATTATATATGTAAATGTCCTTCTGGAAATGTACATTGATGTATTTAGAGGCATAGAGGCATGATTATGTACAAATTGCTCTCAAATAGTTGAGTGTGTGTGTGTAAGTAGACAGTCAAAAGGAAATGTGTCAAAATGTTAGCAGCTGGTAAGTGTGGGTGAAGAGCATTCTTTGTTCTATTTTTAGAACTTTTAAATAAATTTGAAATTATTTCAAAATAATGACTTAAAAGAGAAAAAATATTTAAACTAAATTGTATGTAAGTTTTATGTAGATAAATTATCAGAGATAAATAAAGCTACTTTACATGTAGGTAAGTAAACGAAACATTTATTTGTAGATGAAAAAGTGTATTATATATATATATGTATTTTAAGTTTCTTAAAATTTTATTGTTGAGAGATGAGAGAAACAGAACTTGAGTGGGGAGGGGGCAGAGGGAAAGAGAGACAGACTCTGAAGCAGCTCCAGGCTCTGAGCTTTCAGCACAGAGCCTGATGTGGGGCTCAAACTCACGAACTGTGAGATCAGGACCTGAGCAGAAGTCGGACACCCAACCGACTGAGCCACCCAGGTGCCCCTGTAATTTATATTTTACAAGGTGCAGAGACCATGATGAGCTCTCCAGATTATCGTGAAGCAGGTCTGTTCTCTTGGGTAGTCAAATGCTAATGATCAAGGATAAGTGGCAGGATAATGTAGGACATTGCTCTGTGTGGAAAAGCAGCAGATTCACCTCAAAACACAGGCACTGTGAGGTCATGACTCTTGGAGCAAAATAACTGAAACTGTAATTAGAAGTTGATGGATTCCTGCCAGGAGCTATAATGCAGGGGAAAGATTTTAGAATCATCACAGGTGGTTTCTGCTGTGTGTTACTGCTACTGAAGATGTCAACAAAATTGTGAGCATTATTGAGAGCCTTTTGGAAGTCCAACAAAATGTTTTTGGTATAGACATATTAAAATACAGACTTACAGGCTCTCCACTCTTGTGTAACAAATTACCTCAACATTTAGTGGCTTAGAACAGCAAACATTCATTACTTCATTTTCTGCGTGTCAGGAATTTGGAAGAACCTTAGCTGGTGGACCTGGCTCAGGGCCTCCTGAGGTTCTAGTCACTATGACCTCAGGGACTATAGTCAGCTGAAGGCTTGACTGGGGCTGAAGGGCCCCCTTGAATGGCTGCTGGCAGGAAGCCTCCATTCTTCACTTTGCTCCTTGAGTGTCCTAATGACATGGCAGCTGGCTTCCTGCAGAATGGTGATCCAAACAGCAAGCTGGAGACCCCCTGATGACCTAGGTTTGGAAGTAATACTCCGTCGTTTTGAAATATCCTATTGACACAGTGTATTCATTGACAGATGGGCTTCCACAAGGCAGGGAACACTGGAGGTCATCCTGGAGGTTGGCTACAACACTAGGGCATAATTAGGGCTGCCAGAGCATAGTTGTTGAAAAAGGAAGGAAAGCAAGGGTCAATTTTATAAAAGGAATAATAGGGCTTTTTTTTTCTTTTTTGTGGACAGGCCAAAAAAATTAGGACTCCAGATTAAGAAGAATGAGTGAGAACATTATTGAAGAATATTAAATCGTGAGAAGTTTAGGAAAATCAAGATGGTTTTATTCACTGAAGCCTGGAATGAGAAGGGGTGTTTGAAGTTTCTTTTTCTAACAACAAAAAAAAGAGAAGTATTGTTTCCACCAATAGGAGATAAATAGACCAAACCAAGGAAATAAAACGGTGATTCATAATGGTTTAAAACCACAACAGCTGTCCTTAATATCGACACTATTTACTACAGTTTCTCTCAGTCCTGCCAATGTTACTGTATTCCTCTCAGTTCTCCCCATACCTGAATGCACTAACTTCCGCCCACTTTCTTTGCCTCCAGTGTCTGTTCCGTTATTGAATTTTCCTTGTCCTCTCTGTGTTAATCTCTCAAACACCTCTTTCATTAAATAGTACACTCTGCTCAAAGACTTAAGTATATCCCAAAGCAGACAAGATAAAACCATGTGAGCTCCGTAGCCTGGTGCTCAAGAGCTTCAAGAGACGTGGGAGCCAAGCCTTGAGGGTGGAGAGCGGGAGGTCCTACAAGGAATCATGAGAAGCCATGGTAGACACAGGTAGAGAGAGCTCAATAATTTTATTTACTCAAGGTTCATTTTTACCCAGATGTGATGCCGACAACAGATCGCAGATGTGGTCGTCATCAGCCGGACTGGGTCATATCTCTGCTGTTTTCATTGTCTGATTTCCAGTGAAACATTTAATCTCAGCCAATGAGATTACATTTTCTTTTGAACGCTTCTGTTCAAGTTTGACCTCTTTCTTGAAACTTTATGGGTCAAATTATTTTTTCCCTCCTGTTAAAACTCTGGCAATTTATTTATGTGTTGACTCATTTGGCAAATAATGATATTTTACTTAGAATTTTCCTCCCTGGTAGATTTTTGTTTTTAATTTTTTATTGTTTTATTTGTTTTTGAGAGCAAGAGAGACAGCATGAGCAGGGGAGGGTCAGAGAGAGAGGGAGACACAGAATCTGAAGACAGGCTCTAGGCTCCGAGCTAGCTGTCAGCACAGAGCCTGACAAGGGGCTCGAACCCACGAACCATATCATGACCTGAGCCGAAACCAGAGGCTCAACCGGATAAGCCACCCAGGTGCCCCTCCTCCTGGTAGAGTTTGACCTGTTGAGGGCAGAGACATGCCTTATAATTCATAATGGTCCCCGCAGTTGTTTGAACTGAGATCCTTAGTGAGTATTGTTTGTGGGTTTTTTTCCATATGCTGGGCTGGGATTCCTAGAGATGTTGTGGAGTACTTCCCAGAGTTGAGGACAAGTGGGTGACCAGGGTCTCCCCCCAGCTACCCCTTAGTGCCACCTAGACAATACCTGTGGGTTTAGCTTGTTAAGTAGCTGAGGCTGTACCTCTGTGTTCCCACAATAGCCTCTTCTGGTCTTAACCATGCCTGCAAGGTACCGAATTGAAATGGTCCATTTGTGGCTGCTCTCTGTGTGGCTGGTGACCTTTGTCAGCGTAGCCCAGTGCCTGGCATCCCCAGGGTTTTGCCTAGTTTTTCTTTAATGTGAAGTGATCAGTGAATGCCAGAACTGGTATTAAACACTCACTTCATGCTAATGTTTAGGGATATTGTTTTTGGTTGTTTATGAAACCATGATAAACTTATAAAATAGGAGCTGATGAATTTCTTTGATGTTAATAGCCACATTCATTTAACTTGTATTCTTAGAGTCTTCCAAAGAATGCTGTGTGACACCCAACCTAAGATGATTTAATTTGACTCAGAAGACTATCTCTGTTGTGCTGTTCGATGTGAGCAAAATGACGCGAGAGTCTACACACATAGAATGTATATAGTACTTGTAATGTTTCAGCTGAAGGTTATGCTTGGTTAAAGTAATACATTACTAGAATAACTCGCTTTGAACTGTGAAAATGGAAATCACAACAGTGCCTCCTGGATTCTTTTTATCGGCAAAGTAGTGTTTCTGTGAAAATTTTTATCAGGACAACCAGTAAGAGCTATGTTAATTTTTCAAAAGCAAACCCTATGCCCATTGTGAGGCTTGAGCTCACACTTGAGGTCAAGAGTCACGTGAATAAGTGTTACACTTTGACATCTTTGATACCTCAGAGCTGGAGCTTTGGTCCTCTCTTAATAGGCATGACGCTCTGGAAAGAACACAGGAGGCTGCCTTCTGCCTCACCTTGGTGGCCTTCCTGAAGAAAAGCTAGTATGTTCTTTATTAGATAACATGATGGAGTGATTAAAATCAGTGGCTTTTGGTACCCAGAGAGGGGGTGGGGACTGTGGAAATGTAGCTGTCCCTTCTCTTTTTTTTTTAAGTTCATTTATTTACGTTGAGAGAGAGACCGTGTGAGCAAGGAGGGGCAGAGAAAGAGAGAGAGAGAGAAAGAGAGGGAGGGAGAGAGAGAATCCCAAGTAGGCTCTGTACTGCCAGCATAGAGCCCGATGTGGGGGTTGAACCCACCAACTGTGAGATTATGACCTGAGCTGAGATCCAGAGTTAGAGGCTTAACCTACTGAGCCACGCAGGTGCCTGGGAAAATGTGGCTATTCTTAATCAAAATATTTATTTTCAGGGGCACCTGTGAGGCTCAGTCAGTTTAAGCTTCTGACTCTTGGTCTCAGCTCAGGTCATGGTCTCACGGTTAATGAGATTCAGTCCCACATGGGGCTTTGTGTTGGCAGTGTGGAGCCTGCTTGGGATTCCTTCTCTTTCCTTCTCTCTCTACCCGTCCCCTGCTCATGCTCTCTGTCTCTCCCTCTCTCTATCTCTCCCTCAAAATAAATAAATAAACTTTATAAAATGAAATAAAAATAAATAAATAAATAGAAATTTATTTTCACTTAGAAAACCGTGAACTCTAGGAAAATGAACTTAAAAAAAAACTGGGTGAGGGTGCCAAAGTTATTTCTATGTGTGCACTTACTGATTCTGGGAAGGAAGTAGATTTTAGAACCAGAAAGGATTGTCTGGAGTCATTTATCCCTCTGTTGTTGCAAAAATAAATTAGTGAGTCAACGCCCCGTTATTTAGCGCTCCCTAATACACCGATAAGGAAACAATTCCCTATCATCAGAACCCAGATTTATCCATTCTGAGGACTGTATTCAACCTGATTATTTATTGAGGTTTTCCTGAGAGTAAGCAAGGCTTGCCTTCCTAGCAGGCGGCAAGAGTTAATTCTGCCTGCTGTGTTTCTTTTTTCTAATAGGAGCACTTTAGCGATGCTAATCAGTTGTACTGATTTTCTGTTTTGATTTTTCCATAATAATTAAGTGAATGATATGGAATGCAATCAAGTTTGGCACTAGGGGGTTCATGCAAATGATTCTCTCTCTCTTTTCTTTCTCTTTCTCTCTTTCTTTCTTACATTTTAAATTTTGTTAAATGGAACCATAAGGAAAGTTATTTGAAGAGGAAGACTGAGTGGGTGAGGGTAGCATAACTCTTTATTTAAAGTTTTGAATATTTTCCAAATGTCTATTTTAAAGAAGCAAATCACTGGCCTACCTTTCTTTTTCAATTGAAATCATGCTATTTATTAAAGATTCTGTTTTGTTTTCATTTGTGCTCCAACGTGGAAGATTATAGTGTAAGACAAGATGGCACAGCTTAAAGGAGAGAAGTGAAAGAAAAAAATATATTGAACTTTCTTCCTTCAGGGTAGATAAGAAAGAAAAATGGAACTCCTTTTGCTTGTCAAAACCTATAGAAGAAAACAGATAAAATAGGGAAAGGGTATATGTAATACCCTATTCACTTATTTGGATTGCCGCTCAGTAGATTTATTTTATTTTACTTTTGAAACACTTCTTTATTTTTGAGAGAGAAAGAGCAGGGGAGGGGCAGAGAGAGGAGACATGGAATCGCAAGGAGGCTCTGCCCTGTCAGTGCAGAGCCCAAAATGGGGCTTGAACTCAGGAATCATGAGATCACGACCTGAGCCAAAGTCAAGAGTGGACCTTAACCTGCTGAGCCACCCAGGTGCCCCTGCCTTTTGATGCCTTTATTCAATAAGACAGAACAAAAGGAAGGAGCTTCTTTGTTTCTGAATATAGTGAAATGTTGCATTTCCGTAGTTTTTTACAGCTCATTGGCGTATTTGTGAAATGTCCCCTCCCCTCACCATATGAAACATTTGGATTACTTTCTAAATGGTTTTAGCTGTGTGTGTGTTTGCATGATCCCTGCATCTTGATCTAGTGATTCTTTTTGCTTTTGATGTTTTATACTTAAATGTAGATTATTCTAGAATGCAGTTAATTTTCTGATTTTAATTCATAAAATCCTTTGGGAATGAGACAAGCATCATATATATACATTTTTTAAATGTACGTATATTTTCCTTTCTGGAAACACCTCCAGCAATTTTGCAATGTGTTTAGATTTTTTTCTATGCGAATTTCAAAAGCGAAGGGAGGTGACCAAATTTTGATTTTTTTTCTCCTCTGCCATCTCTATAGACAGGTTAAAGCCTTTGCAGAGCCGTACATCAAGTGCAAAGCAAGAAGGGCTACCGAAAGATTAGCGCGAACGTTTTTACAGTAAAAGAAAACACACAGCCTTTTTCTTTTTCTTGGCAGTTTGATTCACCGCTTGCAGCAATTTCTAACTTTATAGACTAAACATTTCTAATTGGGAAATGGATGGTTTGAGTCTAAGATGGTGACTCATGATATAATAAACTTTCCAATTTGGGGTAATTGTTGGTAAGTAGATGGCCGATTACTGCTGACTGGCACACGTTTTTATCTTTGAGGAAAGAATGAAAGTTAATGTACATATTTCGCACTTCATTGATACAAAACACTTATCCTGACTTAGACAAAGCAATGAGACAAAGAGATATTTGCTATGCTTCTCTGTTGCCACTAAATATCTTACAGGTTTACCGTTTTTGAGTGGTGTGGAAAACATTAGCGGTATATTGCATGTCTTTAGCTGTGAGATGGGGTAATAAAAGCACCACTTCTTAGGGAAGGGCTGGACGGATACACACATCAAAGATTCAACACCATGTTTGGCACAGAGCGATGGGTCAGGAAATGTGAGCTGTTACTGCCCGTCATCATTATCACTTTTATTCATTCCTGTTAGGTGGAATAGCTTCTTTAGATTCATAACGTTAAGCTTCGGATTTTACAACTTCATGACAAACACCAATAATTTGAGTTAATTTATAAGCCTTATTTTGGCTACCCATTTATGCTTTCTGTGTTAGAATATATTTTGTGATGTTCGAAACTCTCCTTTTTAAGATTTCACAGCCTTTCAGAGTGGCTTACAGTATCTTTTAATTATCCTACAAGTTCATGATATTATTTCCTTATTCTAAATCAACGTTTTCTTTAGTTTTAGCTTTTGTCCACTTAGAGATATGTGACTTGCCACAAGAGACTTAATATCCTTGATTTTGAAGGATTGAGGACTTCGTCACTCGATCTGTTCTCTTGAATTTGAAGGATGAACTAATTCCTATGGTTAGGTTTTTGCTGGTATTGTTGTTTATGTTTTTTGAAGACGAACTTACCCCTTTTTAAAAGTAATCACTACACCCAACTTGTGGTGAACTCATGACCCTGAGATCAAGAGTCACATGTTCCACCAACTGAGCCAGGTAG
Organism: Suricata suricatta; assembly: GCF_006229205.1. Taxonomy (NCBI): domain Eukaryota; kingdom Metazoa; phylum Chordata; class Mammalia; order Carnivora; family Herpestidae; genus Suricata; species Suricata suricatta. Next base: position 19,502,123 of record NC_043705.1, read on the forward strand.
GCGCCCTGATAAACTTACTTTTTCCAACCCTCAAGGTTATTATTGAGTAAATTTTGTTCCCATTTGATTCCACATGTGTGATGTGGAAAGTTAGTATAGCTTCCCAAAATGCCAGCTGTCACCCAGAAAGTAACTGCTTTGGTCACATAATCTGGCCTATTGTTACTAGTTTCTCTAGTTTACCAATAGGCCAGTTAGTACTTATTCTCTTTTTAATTAGTAATAGGTTCAGCTATGTATAGTTCCATGTCTATTTTTCTAGTGTTTATTTATTTATTTTGAGGGGAGGGGGAGTAGGGGCAGAGAGAGAGGGAGAGAGAGAGAGAATCCCAAGCGGGCTCTGCACTGTCAGTGTATAGCCCATCGTGGGACTCAGTCTCATGAACTGTAAGATAAAATCATTTTATATAAGTGTGACAATTAAACATTTCCTTCTTACTAAGTAATATGTTCCTGGAGGTGAGGAGATGGGTTTGAGTCCCAGGTACAAGCCATACTTGCTATTACACACCCAGGCTGACAAGTGCCCGGCACATAGTAGGTGTTCAGTAAATGCCTGCAGATGCCTTCATTTGAGTCTCTCATGTGAACCTCAAACTTGACATATCTGAAACTGAACTAAAGCTTCTTCCTTCCAGTAGGGGAGGGTGTCTGGGCCTCCCATCTTAATGAAGAGCATGCCATTGACCTATGGGGTGATCTCTCATGGTCCTCTCTTTGACTCCCACATTCAGTCACCAAGTTCAATGGATTCCAAGTCCTAAAAGTCTCTCAGTTTCACTCAGTTCTGCAAGGTCTATGTCATCCCCAGTGAAGTTGCCATACTTTGCAATGGTGTATAAAATCTATTGTGATATTCCTCTGTCTCTTTCTTGGCTGAGTTACATTGAGCTTCCTAAAATGTGCCTGACCCTCCCTTACTTCCGGTTCTCTCTGTGTGGAACATTCTCCTTCCTCTTGGTACCTCCTTTGCCCAGCCTGTGGCCAGTATGTTGTTATTTGCTTTCCATTGTGTTCTTTCTTCCTCTCAATAATACCAAGATGGTTTTCTCCAACACCCACCTCTAAACAGCTTTACACCTTTTTCTCTACACCTATGGAGAGCCCTTTATAGGGTGGGAATAGCTGGTTTTGTTTCTGTTGAGCAAATGGGAAAACCGAACCACTAAGTCTAAGAACTGTACATAACGATTATTGAATTATAAATGTCTGGCCAGGAACAGAAACCATATCTGTATTTTATGTTCCGTTTTTGCACGGTGCCTAGGAAAGAGCAGACATTCAGTGCACATTGAATGAATTATTGAATGAATCTCAGTTTGAGCCTGAGGTGCCTCACTCTTGTCTCAATGGAGCTTCTGTTTCATCACTTATCCTCTGGGACAAATGAGGCCAGAGTCCTCTGTGAGCCCTCTTCTTCCAGAAGGGAAGTGTGCCTGGTGAGAGAGTCTGGAAGCCTGTGTTGCTCTGAGTTGTTCTGGTAGATTCCTTTAATGTCGCTGGCATGGATGAGAAGGGCTTTTGTTGTGGTGGCAATTAATGATGATTTGCACATTTTAGTAATTTACAAAATGGTGACCACTCTGCACAACACAAGAAATACCTCTCTCTTGGACCATGAAATCTGGTGACCTGTCTATTTAAACACATGACTTGTTAGGCATGGTTCAGCCCTGGTGACAACTGGTACCGAATGGCTGCTGGCCAAAAAGAATTATGTTTGGGTCATTTTAATGCATCTCTAATTTGGAGGGTTTTTCTTTCTTGTAGGTTGTTCTTCAGAAAAAAAAATGGTGATTTCTTTGAACTCATGCCTGAGCTTCATTTGTTTATTGCTGTGTCTCTGGGGTAGGACAGCATCCTCGCTGAATCTTGAAGACCCTAATGTGTGTAGCCACTGGGAAAGGTAAGAGTTTTGAAAGTAACCTGAGAAATAATTTCTAATAAGCTTTTTTTATATACTATCATTAGCAGTGTGATCTCTGAAATTAGAATTTGAGATGAGATGATGAAATTACTTTTATGTAAAAATTAATAGTTATATTAATATATCAGATAGTGTTTTTCCCCTTGGTCATCTGGAATATAAAGTGAAAGAAAACTTGATCTATTGATTCTAACGCAGGAGCAATTGTATGATGCAGGGGAAATACTACTTGGTCTCTAAAAATCATTCCCAAACATTTTCTCCCTGCTCTCAGTCTATTGGTAGTAATCTCAGGGAGCGAGACTTATGCATGAGTAACCAATGTGTGATCAGTGAAAGACAGCATGGAATACTGTCCTGAAGTGTTGGAACATAATGGCATTAGAAAACTGGCCATTATGTGGTCTGGAAAGGGGGACAGGTTAGTGGAGGAACAGGCCAGGCTGAGATAGTCCCAAAGGCTTGAGTAAGACAAGTGGATGGCATTGATGGGGTGGGGTCCCCCCAGACGGCGGAGGGTCTTGAGCAAAAGCACAGGGGTAGTACAGCACTGCAGAAGGGCATGATTAAATAGATTATAGCAAAGCAGATGATGTAGTATGCAGATCAGGCACTTTGCAGTAGGAAATACAGAAGAAGTAAACACAGCAGGTCGTTGTCGGAGATTTTCTAGTCCTTTTTTTGGAACACACAAATAGTACAAACCATCCAGTGGTATTGTAGTTCAGTCAACGTGGTCTATGCCGCTCTCCTGTGCTACTTGCATCCCTGAGAAAGCATCTTTATCCAAAAGTAGCGTTGCACATGTCAGTGTTTCCAAGCGAAGGTGGCAGCCTTCTAGAATGCTCCAGTACTCAGGAGTAATAGGTATTTTGGATAGCTGTACATGCAAGTTCATCAAACTCTAGATCTCTTGTCCCCATGAGTAGCTCACCACAGGGTACACATTCCAGTCACCAGGTAAAAACCAATACCACACTGTATGTTCACCAACTTTAATTTAAATAAATAAATAGATGGGAAAAAATGAGCCCAGGTCAGAGGCTTCCAAGCACTGCGGCTGGGGTACTGGAGGGGTGCCCTGTTCCTCCCTCACAGCATTCTTTTCCAGTGAGGGTTTCCCCATCTCTATTAGCAGTATTACCATCAAGGTGACAAAGACCTGATCCGTCAGTGGGGTTCCATACCATTATGAGGCTCTAAGCTATAGAGGAAATAGTGTGTACTTAATAAAGTTCTGTGTGTTTGTGGCATTAACTGTATTACATAGAATTGAAGGGGAAGGTCCCTGTATTCATTATCCTTATTTATAATCATCACAGCACCTCCCATTAGCATTTCACTTACAAAGTACAGAGTAAACATCCATAAATGTAATAAAAATGAGTCTGTGAACATAAGAGTGGGTAAATATCACATTTAAAAAAGGAAGAGATCATTGGCCGTTGAATTTGTGGGAGGATGAGGCCTTGGGGTAGAAGGAAAAACTCAAATTTATAAGATACTATGAAATACGAAACAACATGTCTTGGGAATACATTGACTGTAGGATGTGAAGGAGGCAGGAAAGGGGAGATTTGCAACCTGCCCTGTGAAAGAGTGGAGGTGTCCTTGCACATGTGAGAAAATAAAAGGAAGAGACTTGATTTGAGAGGGAAGGGATTAGTGTGGTTTTGCCATTTCGTGTTCTTAAGATCGGTTTGAGATACGGGCCTGGCTGTTTGGGAGGATGGGTCCGGGAGCCTCCAGCATGATGAGATCGAACAGGTGTGCTCTCTGAGGGAAAGACTATAAAGAGAAAAGACCCAAGACTCGAGTTAATCCAGCACCTACTCGTACATGCACCTTTTGCCCTGATTCCTTGTTCGATGGTTTGATGAAACCTGACAACACGTAACTGCAGGATTTGCCTGCCATTGATAATTCCCAGCATCTAGAACATGCCTTGCTTAGGGCATATGCTCAGGAATAAACTGTTGATTGACTATGCTTGTCTTCTGACGAGGAATGAAAGGACTAAATATGGACATCGGTGGGGGATGGGGAGAGGGAAGAGACAGACAGACAACAAGGGGCACATTGGTCTCTAAACCTAACGCAATCCCACTGTGGAAGAAGTGATTAGAGGAACCCCTAAAATATTAACTCATGAGAAGGGCAAATGAGGGTGAAAAAGTAGGGAAATGATGGAGGGTTTTTTCCCCCTGACTGTAATTTTTTCTATAACCTATTAGAGAGAAGGATTGACAACTATAATCTTATTGATACATTTCCCATTTTAAGGCTAGATGACAATTCTTTGAAGAAAGGCAAAAGAAAGTGGAATTTTTTGACAAGACTGGAGAAAGGAATGTAAATTAAAGTGAAAGTGCAGGTGACGCCTTGTCCTATACTTTCAAAAACTTTCCGGCAGGGGCGCCTGCGTGGCTCAGTGGGTTAAGCCTCTGGCTCTGTGCTGATGGTGTGGAGCCAGCTTGGGGTTTTCTCTCTCTCTCCTACTCTCTGTCTGTGTGTGTATCTCTCTCTCTTGCAAAAATAAATAAATAAACATTACAAAACGTGGAGTAGGGTGTGAATTGAAGTGGGGAGAGGAAGATGAGTGTCAAGGATGGAATTCTTGGTAGTAGGGCCGAGCAGGGCTCCCTGTAGCTGTGCCTCATCTAAACCCCGCCTGTCCCGATGGATTCACCTTGCTTCCCACCCTGTGGAGCCCCGGAGAGCCCAGGAGCACCACCTGGGAGCCTGTCAGAAATGCAGATGGTCAGGCCCTGCCCCAGGCCTGCTGAATCATTTATTTTCAAATAAAAGTAGGTCTTATTTGTTATTTATTTATTTAGGGAGGTAGTGTGGGGGGGGAGGGGCAGAGAGAGAAGGAGACCACGCAGAATCCAAAGCAGGCTCCAGGCTCTGAGCTGTCAGCACAGAGCCTGATGCAGGGCTCAGACCCACGAACCATGAGATCATGACCTGAGCCAGAGTCAGACACGTAACCGACTGAGCCACCCAGGTGCCCCAACATAGGCCTTGTTTTAATGCAGCAATTGTGGTTCTCAGAAGTTGCACATAAAGTGAAATTAAAGGAAGTTAAATCATTTAGAATATTCAAGGGGTGCTTGTTATTAAAAGAAGCTTGCACAGCATCCTTGTGGAAACTGAGTTACTATTGCTTCGCCACATTTCCTTTCCCTGTTCTGTGACTTGAAGCGTTTGCATCTACTAGGCATTCTGCTAAGGAAGGCACAAGTGAAGAGAAGTCGTTTTTTTGTCCATCCCCTGGGGAGTGGAACACAGAAGTGGTGGTAGTAATTGCAGTAGTCCTGAAGCGAGCAGAGATAAGAAATGATAGTTCTTACCATATCTGAATAAAGTAACAAGATTATTTTGGCAGATAAAATGTAATTAACCACTTTGGAATGCATCCAAGTGATGATGGCTCTGCCTTAAATTAAATCTTTGACCTTAAATTAAATCTTGCTGGGGTTTCTCCCCAGATGACATTTAATAGGTTAAGATCACAGTGACGGTATGTTTTCAGTGTATTTGAGCAGATTAAACAAGCACTAGATGTAGACGTATACATCGCAGAGGGGAAAATAGTGTAGACTTGAGATCAAGTTTGGCGCTCCTTGTCTGCTTTAGATGTTCTAATGATACCTGAGAGATGACATGGGACAGGATGGTGTCTGCGGTCTCTGGTGTTAGTGCTGGGTCTAGACTGACTGCTAGCCCAGGGAGCTCAGTGCTGCTTGTTCGTGATAAAAACACGGTTGGGGGCACCTGGGTGCCTCAGTCGGTTAGGCTTCCAACTTTAGCTCAGGTCATAATCTGCCAGTTCGTGAGTTTGAGCCCCATGTCAGGTTCTGTGCTAACAGCTCAGAGCCTGGAGTCTGCTTTGGATTCTGTCTCCTGCTCTCTCTGTCCCTCCCCCACTCATTCTCTCTCTCTCTCTCTCTCTCTCTCTCTCTCTCTCTCTCTCAAAAAATGAATAACATTAAAAGAAAAAAAACCACAATTGAACTGGACAGTCAAGAAAGTTCTTCCCACACTGACTTTAAGAGCAGCTACTGGGGTGCCTGGGTAGCTCTGTCATTGAGTGTCTAACTCTTGATTTTTGCTCAGGTCATGATCCCAGGGTAGTGGGATTGAGCCCCGCAGGCTCCATGCTGAGTGTGGAGCCTGCTTGGGATTCTCTCTCTTTCCCTCTGCCTCTCTTCCCCACTTGTACATGCTATGTCTCTCTCTCTCTTTAAAGAAATTTTGGGGCACCAAGGTGGCTCAATTGGTTAAGCATCCGACTTTGGCTCAGGTCATGATCTCACGGTTTGCGGGTTCAAGCCCCTCATCGGGCTCTGTGCTGACAGTTCAGAGCCTGGAGACTGCTTTGGATTCTGTGTCTCCCTCTCTCTCTGTGCCTCCCCAATTCATGCTCTGTTTCTCTCTGTCTCAATAATAAATAAACATCAAAAACAATTTTTTAAGAATGTTTTAAAAACTTAAAAAAAAAAAAAGAAAGAGCAGCTGCGGATGAACATGGAGGTGTGGACTGTTAGCAGAGGCTCTGATTAAGTTCAAACAGCTGCCCAGAAGCTGTAATAATGTCCCAGAGAATTCTGGCCTGTTCCCAGAGTTCCTTCTCCTCATGATGCAAGCACACAGCTTCCACAAAGTGGCCCCTTGAAAAGTGACAAGGTGGGTATTGAGCAAATTTACGGAGTATTTGGCAGTCATAATTTGAAGACTATTTACTATAGTATGCTTATAATATACTCAAGTTTAAAAGTAATTTTCAAAATTATGTGTATTGTGCGATTATAATAATATGAAAACCAAAAAAGTAACTAAAACAAAAAATGAAAAATCCCTGGAGACTATAAACAAATATGTTATATGCTCTTAGTGGTTACATAAGAGTTAGAGAATTCTCTTCTTAAAATGCTGTTTTCTAAAACTTGTAGTGTGATTAAAATGCCATTAAAAATAGGAAAGAAAAGAGAGAAAGATTGTATGGAAAAGAGGACAAATGTATATAAACCAGCAGAAAAGAAATTTGGTGCAAAAAGGCTTAGATCCCTTCTCTCACAGACTTAACTAGAAGCCTGTTTCTGATCATCTTGCAAAGTGGTTTGTTTTCAGTCAGTCCTGAACTGAGTTTGAGCCTCCCAATTATTTTAATAAGAAGGCTTGAGGTGGAAGAGAAAGGCTCAAAGCATAATCAATTTTGTCCTCTGTTTTTCCCAAACTGTACCTATTTCTCTGTTAAAGGCATATTGCGTTACGTGTTGGCCCCTCTTGAGAGCTTTTTGGGGGTGGGAGCTGCAGAGGAGATGTTCAGTAACTGCTTGTTGAGTTGGAATCCTAAGTGGTTTGATGACCCTTTTATGGAGAAGAGTTTTTTATGTCCTTTAACCATGGAAGCATCCTGCAAGTGTATGCGTCGGTGAGGGGCGAGAGTCAGAGAGCAAACTCACGTCTTTCAGCATTTGTCTCATTCAAATAGTCATACAGGCTGCTAGAAATTAGTGAAAACATTTCTCATGACTGCCTAGGAGTCCGTTCTGCCATCCACGTCAAATGGGATGTGTTTGGCCAGGATCCCTTTGCTGATTATCACTTCTGCTCTCGAAGACGTACAGACCTTAACGTCGTAAAACAGCCTTTGAAATTTTATGCATCAAGTGTAGTTCCAACAAAGCAATTTAGTTTGGTTAAGTTAGGGCTGTACAGCCTGGTAGAATATTTTTGTCACCCAACTGGCATCAATTTTGAGTGGGTTCCTTTTACTCGTTTAGCAGAGGACAGTGTTTTGTTCATGGGTAATACAGGACGCACCTAGATGGTAGTCTCGTACACAAAAGATGTTCCTTCACTTTGTTTTCCACTGAAAACCGAGTGGAGATATAATGCTGCAGACCTCAAGGTTCAGTTATTTACTTCCTGGTGAGGCAGGAAGAAACTTGGTGAGGTCTTGGAATTTGCATTAATGTGAATCTTAGAACAGTGCTGAGGCCAGAAGACATTAATAGCTTATTGTGATATTTCATTCCAAGAAACTTTATATATTTTTTAGAACACTTATTTATTTATTTTGAGAGAGAGCATGAGAGAGAGAAGGGGCAGAGGGCAAGGGAGAATCCCAAGCAGGCTGTGTGCTGTCAGCACAGAACAGGATATGGGGTTCCATCTCCCAAAATCTGAGATAACGACCTGAGCCAAAATCAAGAGTCAGACGCTTAACCGACTGAGCCACCCAGGCACTCACCCCAAGAACCTTTATATTTTAACAGAGGCCTCTTTTCCCTTAAAGGAGTTATATCACAGATGTTGGCATTTGCATACTGTATGATCATCCAAACCTGTTCTTGCCAGTAGCCTCAGATGGCATACGGTAGAGAAGAAAATAGTCACCTAAAAATATATGTTAGAAATTCATAATCCCACGTGGAAGGGATCTTCAAGACTACTTCTGAGCCCCTAGTTTTAAAATGTGTTTATCAAAACGTAGGAAAAGAAGGTTATCGGCCGATGACCATCTAGTTTCCTACTGTTAGATCAGGAGAACCCTGTCTTCGGCTAATTCAGTGATCTGTTCAGTAACGCCTGTTGCACGCACCTAAGATTTGTGGAGGAGCCTCAAATTTACCTAAAAATCAAGTTGCATTGGCCCAAAGAATGAAATACACAAAAGTGTGAGGAGTATGATTATTTTATGGATTCCTATTGAAGCCTACATACGTTATGGCTAACGGAGGCCAGCTGGAGAAAGAAATCCCTGTGTTGGGGAGGCCAGCTCCACAGAGCTTTTCAAATGCGAAGTTTCTGCCCTATATATAACTGAATTATTTTTTTAAAAATGCTTCTTTATCTATTTTTGAGAGAGAGAGAGGGTGAGCAGGTGGAGGAACAGAGACAGAGAGAGGGAGAGAGAGAGAATCTCAAGCAGGCTTGGCGATATTAGCACAGAACCTGATGTGGGGCTCAGTCTCACAAACCGTGAGATCATGACCTGAGCCCAAGTCAGGGGTCAGATGTTTAACTGACTGAGCCACCCAGGCACCCCTAACCTGACATTTCAACTTCAGTCTTTCCATCCCTTCTCTACTCAATACCTAGACTAGAGAAGTCTAGTCTCTCTACCCAGCAATGAAGTTGGTCCATTGATTTGCGGCAAGAGAGTCCATAATTGTGGCCCATTTTGTTTGCTAGGGTGAATTAAAGATCTTAGTGAAAATCTTTGAGACTGTTAAAGAGAAGAGGATTAACTTGTTTGGACAAGAGGATTCTCCATGTTTTTCTGTAAGGCAGGACCTGTAACCTCTTAGCCATGTAATAGATTGCATGAAGAAATATGACATTGAACACTGAATGCTCTTTATGTTTCATGGGTGTTTCCATTCTTGGGCTCTCAGGATTGCATGCTTTTACTTTAACAAGAAGCTGTTAGTGAAAGTGTATTGGAAACGAGGCTAAGTAGTGGCAGGCTGTGGATATGTATATTTCAGGCTAATTGTTTCAGGTGTATGTTTAGAACCTAGCTTAGAGACTTCTTTGTAGTTTTTATTTAGAGGTTGTGTATATTCTTCCATAGCCTGAGAAGTAGGGCAGGAACACAGAACCAAATTAATTCAAGTTCCAACCTGAGAAATATGTTCTTTTTGATTTTCCAGAATCAGCACCAAAATGTAGTGTTAATAATAATCACGTTGTCTCTTAGCTTATTATTTGCATGCAGCATTCGATCAAAAACTGCCTTGTGTAAAATCTGGGTTAACCCTGGACACCTGGGATGAGGGATGTCATTAAATACAGAAACATACAGTGATACTGTTTTCAAGTTTAGGGGTATCAGAGTTCATGGTGAGTAGTAAAGAGAAATCTTTTATGAAATTTAGAACGTGAATTCTTCTCTTTTAAATGTATTATTAATATTGGTCCTTTTGGTGTTCTGGGTCAAATAAAAACCTGTAAAAACATGGAGATTCTCTGTTGAAAGTCAGCATAGAGTTGCAAATAGAGAGAATTTAGTCTACAATGTTTGTATATACACACTATATTATTAACATAAGATTAGAACTACTAATTCCTCGCCTTTCTTCTTCTTTTCAGCTACTCAGTGACTGTGCAAGAGTCATACCCACATCCCTTTGATCAAATTTACTACACTAGCTGCACTGACATTCTGAACTGGTTTAAATGTACGCGGCACAGGTAATCGAAGCTCAGATCTATTTATGAAGTTTGGCTAACTGGGAAGTGCGTTACTATAGAGACATTAAAAAGATCAGAAGATGCATCCATTCATCTCATGAACAGTTATTGAGTGCTTGCTGTTGTCCTAGCCTTGTTCCAAACCAGAGGAGAGACAGACAGGCAAACAGCCTATCCATGCCCTTGATGAGCTTACAGGGACAGTGACTCCTGGTTACCATCATTTGGTTAGCAAGAATTCATGAGCTTTAGTGTGCTGTGTAAATGGGGGAGACACTCTTAATTATGGATGTCAAGGAACTCATATTCCAGCATACGTTCTACTGGACTGTGACTTTAGACTAATTTAAATCTGAACTCTGCTTAAGCCACATTTTCTTCCCTATAAATGTGAAAACAGAAGAAAAAGCATATTAAATATGATGTGAATATGGAAGAGACCATAATGCCTTACTTGTATGTTAAAATGCTTCCCGCAGTGTGAGTCATGGGTCTAACATGACACTTGCTGATTTATGCTGCTCTAAAGGGTATGCTCCATGTGATTTCTTCAGACAAGCTTTCCTCGACCGCGTGTCTAAACAACTATTCTCTTCCTGTTACTCTTTCTTCTCTTACTCAGGTCTTATTGTCATCACACTATATAAACATTTCCAGTCTGATATTGCCTATTTATTTGTGTAATATGTATCTGCACTTAAATTCTGTAGGTCTGTATTCCCCAGTAGAGTATAAGTTCCTTGAGGGCAAGCTTTATATTGTTTTGTTCACTGTGAGCTACTTCCCCAGTGCCTAGAGCAGTGCCTGGAATATAGTAAGTGCTCAGTGAACATGTGGTATATAAATGAATCAGTGAATGAATGAAGCTTGAGTTAAATGTGGGGATTTTTTTGTTTATATACTTCTATTTATAGTGGAATGAGACTGTATTGTCTCACTATTAAGGAATTCTCTGAATTCTTCTTTCAAAACATATGTGAATGGTAACTAGATGAGTGTCATATCTGAAATTAATTATACTCTCTGAGCTATCTCAAGATTGGTGAAATAGTGGGGCACATTGGTGGCTCAGTCGGTTAAGAGTCCGGTTTCGGCTCAGGTCATGATCTCACGGTTCATGGGTTCGAGCCCCACATCAGGCTCTGTGCTGACAGCTAGCTCAGAGCCTGGAGCCTGTCTTCGGATTCTGTGTCTCCCTCTCTCTCTGCCCCTCCCCTGTACACGCTGTTTCTCTCTCTCTCTCTCAAAAATAAATAAAACATTAAAAAAAATTTTTTTAAAGATTGGTGAAATAGGAAAGTCATAAAACTTCTGATCCCTTGAAATAAAGTATAGGTTGACTTAAATGGGCAATTTTAATATATTCTCAGCAAATTATAAGAGTTAGCATAATATTAGTTGAGACATATATTCCATGTTTCTTCTTTTTAAAAATTTTTTAAAATGTTAATGTATTTTTAAGAGAGAGAGAGAGAGAGAGAGAGAGAGAGAGAGTGTGTGTGTGTGTTCACACAAAAGTGTGTGTGGGGGGGAACAGAGAAAGACGGAGACACAGATTCCGAAGCAGGCTCCAGGCTCTGAGCTGTCAGCACAGAGCCCAACACAGGGCTAGAACTCACGAACTTTGAGATCATGACCTGAGCCGAAGTCGGACCCTTAATCGACTGAGCCTCCTAGGTGCTCCTCCATGTCTCTTCTTAATGTTTTAGATACTTTGCTCTTCATACCTTTATTATATTTAATAGTTCTTTGTATTAAAATAAAAATTCTTGATTTCTCATCAACTTGTCAGTCCAAAGAAGTAACAGTGTGATTTCTCCCTCTGTGTAGAATCAGTTATCGGACAGCCTATCGGCACGGGGAGAAAACTATGTATAGGCGCAAGTCTCAGTGTTGTCCTGGATTTTATGAGAGCCGGGAAATGTGTGTCCGTAAGTAAGACCTTTATCCCTTTGTGGGCCATTTATTTTTCCCAGTGCTGGTTTGCATCTGTTAATGGCAGCCAAGATAGAGGCCTGGGGAGGTGGGGCAGCTTGGACCATTCCCTTTCCCTCTCGGTGGCCACTTTCCTGATCTGTGGAAGAAGGGAAGCATTGCTCTGTTCCTTTGTCGTGTCAAAAATCTCCACATGAATGTCACTTGAGGTGAAAACAGATGTTACAGAAGGGCGATTAAAGGGTGGACGCAGCAGTGTTAATCACACTTTTGCAATAAATGTCTCTTTGGATATTAGTCCAGGAGTCACAAAACTTGGGTCACAGAAGGGAAGAGAGGCATGACTTTCTCCCAGCAGCTGACTGGAGTGCCAAGTCAGCTTCTGAAGGACCAGTGTGTTCTTTTCTTGTGCACAGAAAGATGAAGGCTTATACAAGTGGTGGAGTTTTCACACTAGACAGTGACTCTAAGTCTGAGTCACAAAGTAGACCTTTTTCTTTGATTGGCATTTTCTCTCTCCCCTCCCCAGCTTACCAATTCATTCTGAAATGTCTGGAGGCAAGTTTGATATTTTATGATACACTTCAGAAGATCCTGGAATATCACGTGGGATGCACTTTGCAAACTGAGGTTTCTTACTACTGGGTTTAGGACCTAGAGAAGAGATCACTAAAAGGGGTTTTACTCAAGTATTTTGGCTCAACCCATAGTTAGAGGGACCACTTTGCTTTCTGAGCTGAGACCCTGGTACTGAGTTGGAGTTGCATAGAGAGAGACAAGGTTCTGCTCTAGCTTGATGGCATTAAGATCAAGTGAACACTTCTTAGCATGAGTTTCTGCAGGGCTGGGTACTAGCGCTGGGTGGCCTCAGATAAGCCCTTGATACCTCTTTGAGACTCCTTTGCTCTTGAGTGGAGAGAGGAGTTAAATGGATATGTGTGTATGTCCTATTCTTTCTAGTGACTGGATTCTATTCTTTATATGAACAGTAGCAGTTCCTCAACTTTGATTTAGAACCAGGGCTTTTTGTGATAATGTCCACTGAAAAAATTAGAAAATAGAATAAGACAAAAGGAAACTATATTGTGAATATGTTCCCTGGTTTAATAAATGTACTTTTGTAACATATTGCAAATGTCATTGTGTGATTGAATTGTAGATACTTAACCGACTTCAGCATCAAATATTTGTTCAATTTCCATTTTTTTACCTATTATGACCTGCTCTAGAAGACATCATCATCATTAAATCTTTGTTCATACCCTTAATTAGTAGGTAAGGATAAATTCCTAGAAGTAAAATTTAAGGTCAGAGGTATAAACATATTTTTAAGATGTTTGATGTGTTCCTTTTTTTTTTTTTTTTAATGCTTTTTATTTATTTTTGAGAGACAGAGAGAGACAGCTGGAGCAGGGGAGGGTCAGAGAGAGAGGGAGATACAGAATCTGAAACAGGCTCCAGGCCCTGAGCTAGCTGTCAGCACAGAGCCCGACGCGGGGCTTGAACCCACGAACTGTGAGATCTGACCTGAGCCGAAGCCGGATGCTTAACCGACAGCCACCCAGGCGCCCTGTTGTATTTCTGCTTTATTCTTCTACCTGCAGTGTGAGAAGGCTTTTTGCTTAAACCATGTACCAATTTTCCCTTTGCTGATTTTTTTTCTTAATTTGCATGTCTCTGATTAATAATGATGCCAAATAAGAAAAATTACATGTTTATAATCAAACATCTTAGAGAATAATCATGAACGGGTCTCTGAGGCCCAGGCTGATGGGAATCTCATAGCAAAGCCCTGAGTGTGCGCCTAGCCACTTCCCAGTGGCTTTGAGGTGACATTATCTTGGTGCCCTTTCCAGGGCTCAGATGTACAAGAACAATTGTCCCTACAGTAAGAGAGGGGTTGTGTCTCCTAGGATGCTATTCTATTACCCAGGTCACAAAAATTATATATAAAGTCAGGATAGTCTTCCATTAAGTTATGCTGAGCCCGGAGAGGTGTTGGGCAGTCTTCTGTCATCCTTTCTTTCCTTGAAGGCCTTGCACAAAGGAAGCTAGATTTTTCTGGCAAGCTGGTGGGAGGTGTGTGGATCCAAGCAAGGTCCGTTAGGGTTTCATTGCTTCATCGCCCCAGCCTTCCAGAACCCAACACCTCTGTCATTTCTCTCAGTACTGCAGCCCATCTCAGGATGCTGGGCGGTTCTAGCACCATCACACCTGAATACTATAATGATAAAAATAACTCTTCCTTTATCTCACACTAGAAGGGTTGCAAGGTGTCCTCCTGACCGCTTTAGCATTTGCCTCTAAAATTCTTCTTTTTCTAAGCCTTCCTATCTGACCAAAGGCCCCTGGAGACTGAAACATTTTTCCTTTAGATATGTTAATATATGTAATCAGCTTACTGGCTCCTCTCAGAGGCCTGGGAGCTATTTGGTCTCTTTAAAGGTATTTTGCATCTCTCTACTCTGAAGTCTCGATTTCATAGCTTAACCCCAGAGGATGATCAAGCTTCCCTTTCTGCCTTGTTCTTGGAGACGCCTCCAGTCAATCTTCTCTCCTCTCCACTGCTGGCCCCAGTGAGACACCCTTGTGGATAGAGAAGGAAGAGAGAATGCAGGATTCTTGGTTCTGCTCTCATAATCTCGTTTTCAATTAGTTTTTGCTGCCAGGCACGTAGCATAGTCACCATTGTTAACTGTTTGTAGTTACCAGAAGCAAAAAAGGATGGTTTCATGCAAACACATACCCGTATTTGAACAAAGTATCCTTTAATTAGCTGGACTAGATCCTTCTGGACAGCAAGCTCCATCCTATTTTTACCACCCCTGCTTCATCCTGCCAAAGATGATGCATTTCCTCTAGACTCAGATCGTGCAGAGGCTGCTGGTCCACAGAGCACACTCTGAGTCACCAGGGTCTATGTCCAGAAGACAGATTATGTCACCAGGCAGGAAGAACCAAAATGGAGAACGTAGGGAATAGCATGGGAATCTGGGTGGGAAAAAGAATGTTTGGAAAACTTTCCATCAAGAAAATATTACTAGACCTGAAGATGTCTCTGATTTCTTGAGGAGGTTTTAACCAATTCCTAAAAATAATTAAACTTTTTAAGTATATTCATCTTTCAGGGTTACTATTCTTGCCTGATGTTGTGTTTAATTACTTTTGATGTGGAGAAATTCAGATAGTAATGAAGAAAAGCCCAGGAGTATGAAATTGATTTAGTGTGTGTATGTGTGTATAGATTTATATGTGTTTATATGCATGTATGTATTTATATGTGTATAAATGCATATTTATATGTATGTAACATCTGTACCTGTATGTCTGTGTGTATGTATATATATATTTATTATTTATTTTTAAAAGTTTTTTTTTTAGTGTAGTTGACATACACTGTTCCAGTGGTTTCTGGTGTGTGTCAACTATACTCAAAAGAAAAAACTTTTTAATTTATTTAATTGTTCTGTTTTTTAGATTCTGCACATGAATGAAGTCATATGGTATTTATCTTTTGCTGTCTGACTTATTTAGCATGATATTCAGTAGGTCCATCCATGTTGTCCTAAATTGCAAAACCTCACCCTTTTCTTTGTATGATACTCCATTGTGTTTGTGTGTGTGTATGTGTGTCTACACACATCACATCTTTTTAAAAATATTTCATTCTTTTTAAAAGTCTATCTTTTTATTTAGAGAGAGAGAGAGAGAGAGAGAGTGTGTGTGTGTGTGTGTGTGTGTGTGTGTGTGTGTGTGTGTGAGAGAGAGAGAGAGAGAGAGAGAGAGAGAGAGAGAGAGAATGGGGAAGAAGCAGAGAGAAACAGGGAGAGAGGGAGAGAGAGAAAGAGAGAGAATCCCTAGCAGTCTCTGGGCTGTCAGTGCAGAGCCTAATGTGGGATTCAGTTCCCCCAGTTATGAGATCATGACCTGAGTCAAAATCAAGAATTGGATGCTCAACTGACTGAACTCCTCAAGATTTCATTCTTTTCATGGCTGAGTAATATTCCATTGTGTATATATACTACATTTCCTTTATCCATTTATCCATTGATGGGCACTAAGGTGTTTCTCTCTTGGCTATTGTAAGTAATGCTGCTATAAACATAGGGATATAGATACTTTTTTGAATTAGTGTTTCTGTTGCCCTCAGATAAATATCCAGAAATAGAATTGCTGAATTATTTGGTAGTTCTATTTTATTTATTTATTTATTTTAATGTTTATTTTTTAGAGAGAGAGAGAGAGAGACAGAGACAGAGACAGAGAGTATCAGTGGCAGAGGGGCAGAGAGAGAGAGGGAGACACAGAATCTGAAGTAGGCTCTAAGATCTAGGCTGTCAGCCCAGAGCCCAATGTCGGCCTCAAATCCACAAACTGACCAATCATGACCTGAGCCAAAGTAGATGCTTAACAGACTAAGCCACCCAGGTGACCCTTGGTAGTCCTATTTTAATTTTGTGAGGAACCTCCATGCTGTTTTTCATAGTGGGTGTACTAATTTACGTTCCTACCAATAGTTCACGAGGGGCCCCTTTTCTCCACATCCTCACCAACACTTATTATTTCTTGTCTTTTTGATAATAGCCATTTTAGCAGGTGTAGATGATATCTCATTGTGGTTTTGATTTGTATTTCCCCAATGAATAGTGATGATGAGCACTTTTTCATATACTCGGCCATTTGTATGTCTCCTTTGGGAAAATGTCTGTTCAGATCCTCTGCCCAATTTTTAATTAATTTTTTTTCTTTCTCTTGAGTTGTGTAAATTTTTTTTTATATTTGGGATATTAATTCCTTATCAGATATATTATCAGATACATGATTTGCAAGTTTTTTTTTTTTATTGGTAGGTTGCTCTTCATTCTCTTGATGATTTCCTCTGAAGTACAAAGGATTTTTGGTTTGATGGAATCCTACTTGTTTATTTTAGTTTCTGTTGCCTTTGTTTTTAGTGTCATATCCAAAAACTTATCACTAAGATTTATGTTAAGAAGCTTATTGCCAATGTTTTCTTCTAGGAGTTTTATGCTTTCAGGTCTTATGTTCAAGTCTTTGACCCAAATTAAGTTTATTTTTGTGTGTAATAAAAGACAGTTGTCCAGTTTCATTCTTTTGCCTGTGACTATCCAGTGTTCCCAATACTGTTTATTGAAGAAAGTGTCTTTTCTCCACTGTATATTTGTGGCACCTTTGCCATTAATTGACCATGTGTGAGTCATTTTATTTCTGGGTTCTCTATTCTGCTCCACTGATCACTGTGTCTCTTTTTATGCTAATACCAAACTGCTTTGATTATTATAGTTTGAAATCAGAAAGTGTGATGCCTCCAGCTTTGTTTTATTTCTCAAGATTGTTTTGGCTATTGGGCTCTTTTGTGATATCACACAAATTTTTGGATTCTTTGTTCTATTTCTGTGAACAGCATTGGAATTTTGATAGAGATTGTATTGAATCTGTTAGTGGCTTTGGGTAGTATGGACATTTTAACAATATTAATTTTTTGAATGCGTAGCATGGAATAGCTAATGTGTTGAACTTGTAAGTCTAAAAACCTCCTGTTTGATATGCTAAATTCAGTGTATAGATCTTTTACTCATCAGTCTAACTCTAATAAACACATTGAAGGGCCTCTAACTGTTTTACAAATTTAAACACCATCAAGTTTTTAAAATGGAATTTACACTTTTAAAATGGAATAAACACTATAAACTTTGATTATCTTGCACATTTCCATATTAAATTCAAAATATTCACAAGGTTGAAAGATAGTTACTCTCTAAGAAAATAATTATATCATCTCCTGTTTTTGCTTTACTGTAAAAAATTTTGGTGGTCTCATTTCAGTTTGCTGATTTTTTTTAGCTTTATTCTTTTATCAGAGAGGGAGAGAAAGAGACAGCATGCATGCACAAGTGGAGTAGGGGCAGAGAGCTAGAGAGAGAATCCCAAGTGGGCTTTGTGCTAACAGTGTGGACTATGGGGGGCTCAGACTCATCAACTGTGAGATCATGATCTCAGCTGAAATCAGGAGTCAGATGTTTAACTGACTGAACCACCCAGATGCCCCCAGTTTGCTGAAGTTTTAAGTTAATTAATTAGTCTCAATTGTAGTAAAAAATACATAACATTAAATTTACCATCTTAGTAATTTTTAAGTGTACTTTTTAGTGGTGTTAAGTGTATTTACTTTGTTGTACAATTGATCCCTAGAACTTTTTCATTTTTAAAAATTGAAACTCTGTACTTATTAAATCCTAATTCCCCAGTCTTCCTTTACTCCAGCCCTTGGCCATCACCTTTTAACTTCTACTTCCTCTTTCTGGGGTTTTTGACTACGTTAGAGACTTCATATGAGTGAAATCATACAGTATTCATTCCTTTATGACAGGCTTCTTTCACTTAGTACAATGTCCTTGAGTTTCATCCATGTTGCAACTTTTGCTAGAAACTCTTCTTTGAAGCCTTCATAATATTTTTTTGTATTGTTTTCCTAAGTTTTTAAAATATCAGGGAACGCGATCCTTTATTACTACTTTGATGGAACATACTGAGTCCATTGTCCATTCTAGATGTTGCCTTCTGTATCCTTGAGATCTGAGACCTATTATGTCTTAGTCCTGTTTTTGCCTAACTTTACTGTGGTATTTGCTATAATTATGTATTCTTTTCATGTAAGCCGTATATCTTATAACTCACATCTCTTATAAATATGAAAAGGATATCTCTTGCATTTTGCAAATCTCTCGGTTGGAATGTGAAGTCATAACTTCTAAGGTTGTCTTGTTCACGCTCTTCCCCCTGGCCTCGACACAGGCCCCACGTATAGTCCAAAGTTACAAGAGTGACAGTTGGGTGGCTCTTCTCTAAGGTAATTAGTTTCCTCTATACGATCAGCAGTTTCCAGATACTTCCCATCTTCCATCTTGTCAAACACCCGCCCCTGTATATATCCCATATAGCTTTCTAATTTAAAATTTTGATCTTGTTCCTAAAATGAAAAGCTGCACAACACAAACTAGCGTTAATGTAGTGTGTTCAAAAATTATACATTAACGCCCTTTCTCCCTGATTGTTTTGTCTCCCTTGCTTTTCCTTCTTTCCTTCCTTCCTTCCTTCCTTCCTACTTACCTACCTACCTACCTATTCACCCATCCAGTTATTGGACAATTAAACAATTTAGTGGATACAGTGAGCATCATTTTATATCTCTCTTTGTACATGTGAGTGGTTCATAAGATAAATTAAATGGGATTTCTGAGACAAAGGGATGAACATTATATCAGTAAGGATTAGGTTCAGCTATGAGATCCAAGTTTGTTTCTTTCTCACCTGTGAGCCCAGATTTGGGTAAACCTGTAGGGAATCCAGGTACTTTCCACCTTTCTGCTCTACCATCTCTAGAGTTCAGCCTTCATCTTCATGTACCATTACTGATCTTCACGTATCAGTCTTGTTCCTAAGCAATGGATGTAAGTGGCAAGAGTAAGAGGCAAGTGGCAATGCCAGCTGTCTTTTAACAAAAGTTTTTCGAAGTGATCACATTCTGTTTCCACTTTGGCCAGAATTTAGTCACAGGCCTTACTAATCTACAAGAGCATCTTAATTCTGGATGATCAAGGGCCTACCTGGTAAAAACCTATTTTTATGGGAAGGGAATAATGGATATTAGGAGATAGGAGCCATCTGAGCCACGTTTTAAGACTTTTTGATACAGATTGCCAAATTGCTGTCAAGCAGGTTGGACCAACTTGCTTTTCCACTAGAAGTGTGTGAGGGTGCCCACTTCTCCATATCTTTACCAGCAATAGGTATTACTCTTGCTTCCAAGCAATTGGGGGGAAAATGGTACCTTGTTTTACTTTGCATTCCCTAAATTACTAGTGATAGTGTTCTCTTCAAAAACATATAATTATTAGCCATTTGTACTTTGGCTTCAAGGCTGGGGGATACAGGGAGACTGCTTTGTTCTACACAGAAATGCTGAGTAGAAGCAAGAGGCAGGAGTGGAGAAAAAAGGGAGACAGTGGGAGACTGCAACTTGAATAACAAATGCCAAGGTCGAACCTGTAGAAGACTCAGGCCCTTCAGAGCTTCTTATCATCAACAATGTTGCCAATGTTGTTCATTCCCTCCTCACCCCAAAGTTCTCCAGGTTCCCCTTCCCCAGGACCTCAGTTGTTTGCAGCTCTGGGGTTAGTGTAGAGCCAGGAGGCCTCTTACTGTCTCCCACAGCTCCCCAGCATGCACACTGAGGAAAGAGGAATACTTTCTGGTCCGCGGCAGTGTGGGCAGCTGGAAGCAGTGAGCATGCACTGCTCAATGGGAAGGAGCTGAGATCAGGCTCATGATCTTCATAGCACTGTTGTTGTGGAGTAAATGAATGTGGGAGGCAGCCCTAAGTGCCTAACCATTATTTACATTAGAACCTCAGAAAGGTGCATTTGGGGTACACACAACTGATTTCCAAACACATATTTGAAACCTGACCCCTCAGCAAGTAGGAATCTCTTACTGATTTAGTTTCACGAGACTAGGAAAAGCTCGCAGGAAAAGCAGCAACAGAGTGGTAAGTTGGAACCATTCTCTGCGTGGGAAGGGTTGCATTCATCCGATACAAGGCTTGCCGTACATTCACTCTGATGTCCTGGGTCTCACCTTGACTGGTGGCAGAGAAGGCAGGTGTAAGCAGGGCTGCGTGTGGCAGAATCATGAATGGGCAAATGACATGACCAGGGGTCCCTTCTCCTGTATAGCTCTCCTTTTTTTTAAAGCCTTTTTTTTTTTTAAGTTTATTTATTTTTGAGAGGGAGGAAGGACAGAGAGAAAGGGAGAGAGGATCCCAAGCAGGCTCTGCACTGTCAGCGTGGAGTCCGACGAGGGGCTTAATCTCATGATCGTGAGGTCATGACTGGAGCTGAAACCCAGAGCCGGAAGCTTAACCAGCTGAGCCAGCCAAGGGCTCCTGGCCCCTGTCCTTTGCCCCACATGCCCAATCTTCTGCTGGATGCTGCCGCAAAGGAAAAAGACCATCTGGTAAATGTCCTTTGGGGTAGACTTAACTGTTTGCCTATTTTTGTTAGATAGGGAAGGTCAGATGCTAACTTCAAATTAAAGCTGTAATGGGGGCATTGCAGGCGGTGCTGCTTGTGAGCAAGGCAGTGCAAGAGATTTGTGCACTGGGTCACCCACTATATTGCCTTGTAGGCTAGCCCTGATGGTGGAAGATCAGTTCCCATGGATGTGCCCTGCCTGTCTTTGGCATTCATTAAGAGAACTCTGGAACTGTAAACAAGAAGCCTTAACTCCCACACAGTGAACTGTATATGATTTCCTGTTCTTAGCAGAGACGAGTGTGACAATTGATTACCATAGCAGTGAATGAATATTCACAGCTGATTTTTAACTTGGCCAGTTCTATGAAAAACAGAACTTGTTATAGGGAAATAAGGAGCTAGAACTGGGGTGACTGTTTATACAGAAAATAATTCTTGCAAATGAACTTATTCTTGTTTGAATGCCATGCTTCAGTAAGTAATGGGTTTTAAGTCCAGATTTTGGTTAAGGGCTTAGAGACACCTGTAGCGCACTGAGCCAGGACTACTTTTCTTCCAGGAGGCAGATAGGCCACATAGGTGATGCTTTAAGGGACCATAGAACCCATAACGTTTCTCCCTATTTTTTTGTACTGGAATATTATGTTAAACTAGAATTAACCAAAAGTTTTCCATTTGGGAGAGAAGGCACCATCTCTTAGAAGTAGCTATCTGGAATGTTGTGTTAGGAAGGATTCTGAGGCCATGTTTGTGCTAAGAGAAAGAACAGAGGGACTTATTAGTGATGTCTGTCATTGTCATGAGGTGGCCCTAGTGCCTCACATTTGCCATCTCTCTAGTAGACTCTGTCTGGCATTTTGTGGCATTTTGGGCCTCTTGAATCATGGAGATATTACTTGAGGTTATTGAATCATGCAGTTGGCCATCAACTCCTGTTCTACGTAGCTCTCCATTTAACTGTGAAGTCATATGACTTGTTCCGGCTACTGTCCTTAGGAAAAATGAGTTTTCTCTTTGTGAGCTGGAATATTAAGGATTATATTGTCAGCAATTTTATTTAGGGAATTGAAACAGATACTCAACAGTCACATTTTGCCTCCATGTCAGTCATAGGATGGTCTAGTGGGAGGGGCATTGCAGGCTAGGGCAAAGTGGCCTAATGGGTAAGGGTTTTGGAAATAGTGGCACAACAAAGACTTATTTCCCTCACCTGAAGATTATGGAAGAACACATTGAATTCTTTATTCCAGCTTCATGTCATTTGGGTCTTTTGCTGCTAAAAAGTTTGGGGCTCAGATTTTTCAAGATTGGCAAGTGCTAGGGTCCATGGCAAGGTACCCTGTTTGGGCTGTGAGTTTCTACTTTTGGCAGAGGGTTGTTTATTGATGATCTGGGTATCTCTGGGGGATTTAGGGGAGCACAGTCAGAGTTTAAGGAGTGGGGGACACCTCTCTGAAGCTGAAGGCAATCTGAGCCTCTGCTCTGGATTTGCTTGACTCTCACAGGCTTGATTAATAATAGAGTTGTGATCTTATAAAATATTTCCCAACAACAGTGCGGGCAGACTCTTGAGCAGACCCTTTTGAATCTGGATTAAAGTGAGACAATCCTCTTGGGTTAGCCAAAGAGACCCTGAGCTGACAGCAATCAGATGGTATGTTCCTACCTACCATGATGCCCTTTCTGCCACTGGCAGTGGAGTTTTTCATGTTTCCATAGGGACCCTGTATTCTGTTGCTATGGAGCCCGACGTGGTTTGGAGGAACCTATCAGTAAATACTGGGAAAGGCCCTTTGTCTGCATGTTTCACCAGCAGAAATTCCAGTTTTCCACATATATTGGAACCTAAACTTCAGGTTTCCAGTTTTGGTCTTTGATCTCAGCTAGTACTGAAAATAGGAAATCTGATAAACAATGCAGATAGTCTTTGTTGATTTCTTGATGGTCAATGTTTGCTCACTAGTTAGGATTACATAAATAGAAACTATGAATATAATAATGAAGATAGCTTGAGTCTAAACAGATGGAAATCATGTCTCATGACTTTTTTGTTTCTTAAGAAATCCTGACTTTAGAGTCCCATAGAGACAGGCCAAAGGGAAACAATGAAAAATCCTTGCCTTATCTCTAGAAAATGAGCTCCTGTAATTTTGCTTTTTACAAGACGGGTGAAATTCGTATAGGTCTAATAATTTACACAGCCTCCTTACAAGGATAGATAATAGCTAATAGAAAAGCTCAGAACAGAGAAGCAATTTTTATTGTACTACAGTTTAAATCTTTTTACAGCAAAATAATTTTAAAATAATGGAAAAAACACATTTCGATTTAAATGACCAACCACAAAGCATTGACCTAGCCAGGTGGTGACAGAACTTGCAATTTTTCGTCTCGGATGGTGACTGCCAGCACTGTTACAGATAGTCCAGTGGTAAACCCACTCCATCCCTCTGGGCCACACACAGAGCCACTAAAGAAGAGGCAGACAGGTGCTGACACAAGCAGGGCTGCATGGACACTCTTCTGTCTTTAAGCTGCAGCAATGTCCCAAGTTTTTTCTTGAAGAATAATTCTAAAAGAGCTGAAAGAAATTAGCTACACCTCCACCTCCAAGGGAACCACTCTGTAGAAATAGTCTTCTGGGATGCCTGGATGGCTCAGTCATTGGAGCATGACACTCTTGATTTCTACTCAGGTCATGATCTCACAGTTTGTGGGATCTAGCCCTGCACTGGGCTCTGTACTGACAGTGTGGAGTCTCCTGGGATTCTGTCTCTCTCTCTTCCCCTCCCCTGGTCATGATCTCTCTCCCTCCCTATGAAAAAAATAAACATTAAAAAAGGAAGAAGAAGAAAATCCATCTTCTTACTCAGACCACAGAGGCTAGCACGATTTGAAGGTGGGCCTCCCTGGCCATTGAGGCACATTGGAGGGGCAAAGCTATTATGGTAGGTCTAAAAATATGGCATCCAAACTGATGTTTAAACTTAGTACCAAGTAGGTTAATCTACTGTACTTCCATGTAATTGAGTGATAAAAAAGGAATAATGCCACCTTAAATGAAATCAGTCTGTCGACCCAAGGAGATAGGTTTCCAGAAACTAGGACCCTGTGCATTATCTGTAGTTTTATGTCTCTAGAGTGGGCTACTGAATATCCGTCCTGCAGAATTCACTGTTTCATCATCCAGTAAGATTGGGAAATGCCTTGTGTTCGATCACCTTTCTCAAAGATTGATGGTAGTCTGGTAAAATCTCTGGAAATGCTTGGAGTGCAGGTGTGTCTCAGATTTATTTGGCCATGGAATTCCACCCCTGACCCTTTTCAACCCCAAGAACATGATAGAACTGATAGTTCTCAGACTCTACTTATTTGAGGAATAATGCTTTATAATTTTCTAACTTTATCAGAGACTCTTTGGATCTTTAATTTCTTGAGTCTTCTACCCAGGTTTATTGGGATAAAATTGACATATGACATGTAAGTTTAAGGTGTACAACATGATAATTTGGCCCACTTACATATATTGCAAAATGATTACAATGAGGTTAGTTAACAGTTCTGTCATCTTTCATGATTACCATTTCTTATTTGTGGTGAGAACATTGAAGATGCACTCTTCTTAGCAAACGTCTGTATATAATGAAGTATTATTAACTATAGTTGAGCCCCAGAACTTATTCACCTAATTACTACAAGCTTGCACCCTTTGACAAAATTCTCCCCATCTCTCCTACCTTTCCGGCCCTGGAACCACTGTTCTCTTCTGTTTCTCTGAGTTCAGCTTCATTCAGATTCTGCGTATAATAACATCATTCAGTATTTCCCTTTCTCTGTCTGACTCATCACTTAGGATAATGCCCTCAGGGCCATCCATGTTGTCACAGATGACAAGATTTCCTTCTTTATTATGGATGGATAATATTCCTCTGTGTGTTTATACCACATTTTCTTTATCCATTCGGCAGCCAGAGAACATGTATGTTGTTTCCGTATCTTGACTATTATGAATACTCCTGCAATGAACATGGGAGGAAAAATGTCCCTTTGAGGCCTGATTTCATTGCATTTGGATATGTACCCAGAAGTGGGATTGGTGGATCACATGGCATTTATATTTTTGATCTTTTAAGGAGCTTCCATACTGTTTTCCACAGTGTCTGTATCAACTTAAATTCCCACCAACAGTGCCCAAGAGTTCCATCTTCTCTACATCCTCACCAACTCTTCTCCCTTGTCTTTCTGATGAGTGCCATTTTAGCAGATGTGAGGGAATATGTGTATGTCTCTTTCAGAACAAAATGTCTATTCAGGTTCTCTTTGATAATTGGATTGTTTGACTTTTGCTATTGAGTTGTTTAAGTGTTTATATATTTTTGATATTAACCCATTATCAGACATAAGAGTTTCAAATATTTTCTTCCATTCTGTAGGTTGACTTTTCACTTTGTCAATTGTTTTTTATGCAGAGGCTTTTTAGCTTGATGTAATCCCACTTATTTTTGCTGTCATTGCTTGTGCTTTCAGTGTCCTACCAAAAAAACTGTGACCAGTGCTCTTGGATGGGACTTCCAGGACTAAGTGGTGAAAGTGGAAATTTTTGTTTTCTTCCTGATCTTAGAGGAAGAGTTTTCATTTTTTACCAATGAGTATGGTGCTAGCTGTAGGCATCTCATATATGCCTTTATTACATTGACCTACATTCCTTACATACGCAATTCCATACATACCCTTACATACCAATTGTTGAGAGTTTATGTCATGAAAGGATGTGTATTTGGTCAAATGTTCTCTGTACATCTACTGAGATAATCACTCAACTTGCCTTTCATTGGATTAATGTAATGTATTATGTATTTTTATGTTGAATCATCTTTGCATCTCAAGGATAAATCCCTCTTGCAGTGTGTATGATCCTTTTAATGTGTTGCTGAATCTGATTTGCTAATATTTTGCTGAGAACTTTCGCTTCTATATTCATCAAGGATAGTGATGTATCACTTACTTGCCCTATAGTGTTTTTATCTGGTTTTGATATCAGGATAATGCTGCCTTTGTAAAGTGAGTTTGGGAGTGTTTTCTACAGTTTTGGAGAAGAGTTTTGGAAAAACGGCATTAATTCTTCTTTAAATGTCTGGTAAATTCATCAGGGCAACCTTCTGGTCCTGGATTTTCTTTGTTGGAAAATTTTTTATCTTCTTTCCATAATTGATTTGTTGAGATTTTCTATTTCTTTATGATTCACTCTTAATAGGTTTTATCTATACATTTCTTCTAAGTTCTCCAGCTGGTTGATCTATAATTGTTCATGGTATTGTCCTAAAATCTTTTTTATTTCAGTGTTACCTATTGTAACATATCCTCTTTCATTTCTTATTTTATTTATTTTTCAATAGTCTAACTAAAGATTTGTCAATTTTGATAATCTTTTCAAAAGATGGTCCATTTTATTGTTTTTTTAAATCTCTTTCTTTCATTTATGTTTTGATATATGTCATTTCCTTCTTTGTGTTAACTTTCGGCTTAGTTGGCTCTTTTTTTTTTGATTCCTTGATATGTAGGAAACTTCCTCTTGTTTTTTGAGACCTTCTATTAATGAATATTATTACTATGAACTTCCCTCTTAGAATTCCTTTTTCTTATATCCCATAAGTTTGGGTATGTTGTGTTTTCTTTTTGTTTGTTTCAAGAAATTGTTAATTTTTTTATTTCTTTGACCCATTGGTTTTTTTTTTAGAAGTATGTTGTTATATTTCCACATATCTGTGAATTTTCTACTTTTTCTCCTGTTAGTGATTTCTAGTTTTAGCCAATCGTGCTTGGAAAAGATGCTTGATATGGTTCCAGTCTTCTTAAACTTGCTAAGACTTGTTTTGTAACCTATCATATGATATCATAAAGAATGTTCCATATGCAGTTGAGAAGAACAAGTATTCTGCTGCTTTTGGATCAAATATGTCTTACATGTCTAAAGTAAAGTTCAAGTCCAATATTTCCTTATTGGTTTTCAGAGTATGGATGATCTATCCAATGTTTAAAGTAGAGGTTTGAAGTCCTCTACTATTAATATATTATTATCTATTTTCCCCTTCAGATCCATTGGTATGTTACTAATATACCTATTTGGGTACATATATATTTACAATTGTTATATCGTCTTGATGAATTGACCCCTTTAACATTTATGGTATTCTGCTTTCTCTCTTGTTACCATTTTTGGCTTACAGTCTATTTTCTCAGATACAAGTATAGATAGGTATCCCTATTTTCTTTTGGTTTCCACTTGGCTGGAATTTTTTTTTTCATCCTTGCACTTTGAGCTTGCATGTATGCTTAAAGCTGAAATGAGTCTGTTCTGAGAGGCATATAGTTTGATTTCCCTTCTCCTCCTCCTCTTCCTTCATCATCAATCCACATATGCTGTACCTTTTGATTTGACAATTTATCCATTTACATTTAGAGTATTTTTCAGTAGGTAAAGACTTAATAATTCCACCTTATTGTTTTCCGATTGTTTGGTAGTTTCCTTCTCCCTCTCTTCTTCTAGTGCTGCCTTCCTTTGTGAACTGATGCTTTTCTATAATGGTATCATTTGATTTCCTTCTCTTTTGTTTATCTACTATAGGTTTTTGCTTTGTGATTGCCATGAAGCCTATATAAAAATAGATATAATAACCTATTATATGTTGATTAAAACCTAACAAAACTTTTCTCTTTCTTTCCTCTTCTTTTATGTTTTTGGTTAAAGTTTATTATTTACTGAGAGAGAGAGAGAGACAGAGACAGAGACAGCAAGAATGTATGAGCAGGGGAGGGGAAGAGAGAGAGGGAGAGAGAGAATCCCAAGCAGGTTGCACAGTGTCAGCATAGAACCTGAGGCGGGTCTCAAACTCAAGAACAATGAGATCATTACCTTAGCTGAAATCAAGAGTTGGATGCTTCATTGTCTGAGCCACCCAGGTGCCCCTCCTTTTATGTTTTTGATTCATACTTTACCTCTTTTTATTGTATGTATTTATTAACAAATTATTATAGCTATATATTTTAACACTCATGTCTTTTAACCTTTATATTAAGGAGATTAACACACCCACCACCATATTATAGTATTAGAGCAAAATTGTGTAAGTGTAAAGTGTATAGCTTGTTATTTTTATACATTTATATATTGTAATATGATTACCAAGGTGGCAATATTTATCACATTAGGTTATTATAGTACAATATTATTTTCTATATTCATTATAGTGTTCATTAGATCTCAATGACTTATTTATTACTTATTACAAGTTTGTACCCTTTTTATAAAGTTTATTTATTTATTTTGAGAGAGTGAGTGTAAGTTGGGAAGGGGCAGACAGAGAGAGGGAGGGAGAGAGAATCCAAAGGAGGTTTTGCACTCCACAAAGTAGAGCCTGACACAGAGCTGAGATCATGACCTACGGAAGTCAGATGCTTAACCAACTGAGCCACCCAGGTACCCTGAAAGTTTGTATTCCTAAACACAATCACTCCTGTTCCCTGGTACCTACCATTTAGTTCTTTTTTTTTTCTTTACAGGTTTAGCTTTAAATAGATTCTATATATGAATGCTTTCATATAGTACTTGTCTTTTCTTTCTGACTTACTTGCTTAACATGTGCTCAAGGTCCACCTGTGTTGTTGCAAATGGGAGAAGATCTTCCTTCTTTGTGGCTAAATAATATTCCATTG
>NC_043705.1:19531055-19607662 GCF_006229205.1 Suricata suricatta
TCATTTTGAAGGACAACTCTGTTGGATTGAGTATTCTTGGCTGGCAGTTTTTTTTTTTTTTTCCTTTCAGAACTTTGGATAGATCATTCCAATCTCTCCTGACCCATCAGGTTTCAGATAAGACATTCACTGATAGTCATATGGGGTTTCCTTATAAATTAAAAGCAGCTTCTCTCTACTGCTTTTAAGGTTCTCTTTTTGTCTTATTTTTTGACATTTTAGTTATAATATGTCTTGGAGAAGATACCTTTCAATTTGTGTAATGACAAATGAGCTTTCTGATCTTCAGTATCCAAATCTCTCCTCAGATTTGGGTGTTCTCAGCCATTATTTCTTTAAATTAGCTTTCTGCCTCTTTTTCTCTCTCTTCTTTTAGGGATTCCAGTAAATAGCAGATTGCTTCTTTAATGGTATCCTATAGAACATGTCATCTTTCTTTATTTTTTCTTCACTTTTTTCATTCTTTTGTCTTTGTTCTCCTCTGACAGGAAGATGTCAAAATATCTGTTTTCTATTTCACAGATTCTTTTCTTCTGCCTGATCTGTTCTTCTCTTGATGTCCTCTTGCATTTTTTATTTGATTCTTTGTTTTCTTCAGATTGAGAATTTATATTCAGTTCGTTTTAGTTATTTTTTGTTAAACTTCTAATTTTCTTTGTGTATTGTTTTCCTAATCTTATTGAATTGCTCTTCTTCTTTTCTTGTAGCTAACTGAACTTCCTCACCAGATATTTTGAATTCTTTACTGAGTAAATCACAGCTCTCCATGTCTTTTAGGTTGGTTATTGAAATATTCATGTGCTCCTTTGGTGGTGTCATGTTTTCTTGATATTTAATGATCCTTGAATTTTTCTGTTCCTGTTATCTTCTCATTTGTGGTAGCACTTATCTTCCCCAATCTTTACTAGCAGCTTTAGAAGAGCAACGTGTTCTGTCAGCTCTGCTAGGGATTCTGAGGCTTTCTCACACCCTTTATTTATTTGCCTGCTTCTCTCTTCTTGCTCCCTCTTGTGGCAGAATTCTTTAAAAAAAATTTTTTTAAACATTTATTTACTTTTGAGAGACAGAGAGAGACAGAGTACAAGCGGGGGAAGGGCAGACAGAGAGAGAGAGAGAGAGAGAGAGAGAGAGAGAGAGACAGAATCCCAAGTAGGCTCCAGGTCTGAGCTTGAATTGGGGCTCAAACGCACGAGCTGTCAGATTATGACCTGGCCTAAAGTTGGACACTTAGCCGACTGAACCACACCCCTTTTATGGCAAATTTCTCAAACTTGTATGCCTTCTATTCTGGAACATACCAGGTCAGGAACTGACAGCCTCTTTTGCTTTCCTAAGGGCAGAGCTAAAGTTCAAGTTTATAGTCTTTCCTTGGCCCATAGATTTGGGCTGACTTTCTACACATTGTCACTAGCCATCTGGCAAGGCTCATTCTTACCACTGTTGGAAGCATGCCCACAGAGGTGGACACAGTTTGTGTGTATTGGGGGGCGGGGGGATGTTTCAGGTGCATAGAGAGTTGGGAGTTTCCTCGGGCCAGTGGGGAGAATCCACAGGCTGGGAATTCCCAGTGGCTCATGGGTAGGCTTCTTGGTAGACTCTGAAACACAGATAGTAGGATCCACATTCCTTTAATGCCCTCGCAGATACCTGTCTGCTGCTCTCCCAGCCTCTTCCCTGTCCCCAGTCATGAGGCTCACAACTCTATATTCTCCATGTGTCAAGAGAGAAATGGGCCTCTAACAAAGTTATGCACAGTTGGGGGAGCTGTGCCCTCACTCACACATTCTTACTTTCCCTGGCATGAGAAACCACAGGCTAAGAAGGGCTCTCTTGGCACTGAGCTGCACTGCCCTGGAGGAGGGGTAATGAGTAAAGTCTAAGTGTTCCTCTTACCCTCTCCATTGTGTCCACAATTGTATTTTTTTTTCCTCCAGTGATGTGCTGGAACTTCCCTATTGGAAATCTGGTCTTCCACAAAGGCTCTCTAATCCATGGGTGATTGTTTAAGGCAGTATTCTCCAGGGGCTCCTGGACCATGGCCAACATGGACTGGAGAAAGTTCATGGGTCACTGCAGGGTCCACAGCTGGGGCTGAGGTCTGTATGTCTATTATCTGATGCTTGGGTAGGCAAGACTCTTTCCGGGTCCTTTGAAGTATGGTGCTGAATCCCACAGCTCCCATGAAGACACTCTTGTCCATGGATGGATGCCAAATTGTTGTTGATGGGCAGTGCTATGATGGATGTCTTTTTCAGGCATATTGCTGATGTCACTCCTCTTTAATTTCCTTTAAGGGTAAGGATGATATCTGTTTTAACAACTCAAGAAAGGGAAACTTTTAGTTGAGTCATGACAAGATATAGCAGACATTCTTCCCTTCACAATGGCATAGAAAATGGACCTATCTACTGGCATTACCAACTGGGCCAGCATTGGCAGGGCCTCCCATCCAAGCTTTGAACCATATTAACAGAGATATTTCATGGCAAACAGTTTTTCACCAAACATAAAGGCATCAATGAGTATGCATATGAAACTGATGCTGATCTTAAATTCAAAACAGCTATATAAATGATAGATTTGACTCAAGGGCAAAATACTAAAACTAAGAAAAAAGGACAGTTAAGTCTAAAATGCCATCTGTTAAAGAAATTAAAAGCTGTTTATTATGAACACTTTAGGACCGTCACTGATCTTTTCATAAAGCAGTCCAATAGTCTATGCCAGAAGTGGCAAACTAGCAGGCTGGGTGATTTGGTATATAATCATGTTTTATTTGGTACACAGAGGGTTTTACTTTTTTTTTTTTTTTAAGATTCCTTATTTTGAGAGAGAGAGAGAGAGAGAGAGAGAGAGAGAGCGTGTGCCTACGAGCTATGAGCATGAGTGGGGCAGGGGCAGAGAAAGAGGAAGAGAGAGAATCCCAAGCAGGCTCCACACTGACAGAGCTGGTTCAGTCCCATGACTGTGAGATCATGACCTGAACCGAAAACAAGAGTCAGATGCTTAACTGAGCCACCCAGGTGCCCTGAGTGTCTTACATTAAAAAAAAATTTTAACATAAAACTTAGGACTTTCCTCTTCCACAGAGAAACAAGGCAATTTGTAGGATTGGGTTGTGGCAGAAGACAAGAGACACTGAAAGGAAATTGCCACTTTATTTATTTATTTATTTTAATAGAGATACAATGAACATATAACACTATATTAGTTTTCGGTGTACAGTGCCATGATTCAACATATGTATGTGTTGCGAAATGATCACTACAATAAGTCTAGTTAACATCCATCGTCACACATGCTCATTTCAACAGCACATATACCAAAACATCCACTGACACACATAGTTGTAAAATATTTTTTTTTGTGATGAGAACCTCTACTCTTACCAACATTCAAATAGGCAATACAGTATTACTAATTAGCCACTTATTTTATTATGGAAAGTTTGTTCCTTTTGACCCCTGGACTGCCCCTTTTAATTGTTTTTAATGCTTATTTACTTTAAAAAATTTTTTTTAATGTTTTATTTATTTTTAATACAGAGAGAGACAGAGCATGAGAGGGGGAGGGGCAGAGAGAGAAGGAGACACAGAACCAGAAGCAGGCTCCAGGCTCTGAGCTAGCTGTTAGCACAGAGCCTGACGCGGGGCTCGAACCCATGAACGTGAGATCTGACCTGAGCTGAAGCCAGAGGCTTAACCGACTGAGCCACCCAGGCACCCCAATGTTTATTTACTTTTGAGAGTCAGTGAAAGAGCAGGTGAGGGACAGAGAGATAGGGAGACACAGACTCCCAAGCAGGCTCCAGGCTCTGAGCTGTTAGCATAGAGCCTGACATGGGTCTTGAACCCACCAACCATGAGATCATGACCTGAAGTCTGATGCTTAACCAACTAGAGGCATTTGAGTTTGTGTTTCCTGATTTCCATGGGGCATTTTATTAGCAAAGGTTCTGCTGCCCATATTCTCTCAGACCCTTGATCTTCCTCTCTTTGAGGAAATTCTACCACTTAATTTGTATATTGAGCTTAAGTCTTCAATACTGAAAGGCAAATAACCCTGATAAGGAAAAAATCTTACCTGCTGTTATTAGCTTTGATCTTTCACTATGAAGACTCCATTTATTGTCAAGCTAGTGGAGACAGGGCTGTAGAAAGAACATAAGGGCGCCAGAGTCCAAAAGGAAATGTCCAGGGACCACCACCGAGGAGGAAACAGGGGTGAGGATACTGAATGGGAAAAACATAGCTCTGACATCTAGCTTCCCCTAGAGCTGGCCTTTATTATTAACATGTGATTCAGATGTAATGGTTAACCGGAAGCAAAGGGTCTGGAAACAAGTGTCTCTGAGATGAAATAGGGAGGACTGGAGGAAATGCCTTGTGGTGGGAAACGTGGTGTGGGAAGGAGTATTTGTGAAAGAATTCCAGGGCTCCATAGAGAGTGGTCAAACCACGAGGAATGCCATTCTAAAAACAGGGGAGCCTGGTGTAGCGCTTCCTGTAGAATCATCATGCTTTCCTCACAGACATAAACATGACAGGACCAGGAGGGAAATGATTGATCACAAATGAAGGTGCTTTCCTTCTGGTTTCTTCTCTACATTGTATGGTGATGATTTTGAAATCCTTCTCAGATTAAATCAGTTTAGAGTTGTCTCATCAAACTGATGGTAGACTGAGTTGTTACAGATTCGTGCTTCAGAAAATTAGAATTTATTCCAGCCTTTATTAACTTTTTGAAACTATGGTCCATTAGGATCATGTTACTTATGTGACTTAAATCTAATTTAACCTAAAGAGACAATGGCAGAGTTGTGGCCAAAATAGATAATGCCTGTATATGTGTGGAATTAAGCTAAAAACTCTTTCCATTTTCAAATAAATGAATAGGATTATGTGCTCTACAGATGGTATTTCAGTCCCTTGTGTAAGATTTATTACAGGAATCTCTTTCTGCACAAACTTTTTTTTTCTGCACAAACTTTTTTTTCTAAGTCTTTCACATTGTGGAGGAAAATTTTAGTAAGATGTTGCATGTGAGTTTTTAATATGAGCAGTTCCCCAAATAAGTATTTATGGGAAGCTTCTAAAGCCAGTGCCTTCCTAAATATTTACAGAGCCCATCCATCAATGACCATCGTTCCTTACTGAAATTGGAACATGTGTACAGTATTTTGGTGTAACTTGAGAGTTTTTAGACTTTCCCTCTTGAAGAGAGAGAAGTCTCTTTGTCCTTCTTTGGAAATTCTCCTCATAGTCTAGATTGTTTTTTAACAGCTTTACTGAGGTAAAAATTGACATAAAATAACTATACAAATTTAAGTGTACAATTTGATTGTAAATGTATGCATTTCATGTATATAACCATGAAACCATCCATGTCAGTCCTCATAGTAAACGTACTCTTCACACACAAACATTTCCTCTCATGCGTTTGTAATTCCTTCCATCCACTCCTACCTGCTCCCCACTTCTTCAGGTACCCACTGATCTGCTTCTGTCCCTCTCGATTAGTTTGTGTTTTCTAGACCTTTATATAAATCGAATCATATAGTATGTTCTGTTTTATGCCAAATTTCTTTCACTCAGCATAATCGTATTGGGACTCATCCATATTGTTGTACCATTAGCTGATTTCATTTTGCTTTTAGTATTCTATTATATGGATATACCACCATTTATTTTCCTTTCATGTGTTTGTGGACCATTTGGGGTAATTACGAATAAAGCTGCTCTGAGAACTCATGTACAAGTTCTTGCAATGGATGGACAGAGTTTAGTTCTCTTGTCTCAAACCTAGGAGCAGGATGAGTTCATCATTTGGTACTTATACACAATGTTCAGAGATGCTTTATTAATAACAGTGGAAAACTGCAAACAGTCCAAACATCCCTCAACAGGGATATCCGATGGATATTGGATTTTGCCAAATGCTTCCTTGTCTTGTTCTTTGCCAAAGTGGTTGTGCATCTAACATTCTCTCTAGCACTGTGAGAGAGTTGTAGCCCTTTCACATCTATGCCATCACTTCATAGACTCTTTTCATTTCAGTCATTTGAACAGTTATGCAATGTATCTTGTCGTTTTAATTTGCACTGTGATTAACGATAAGGAGCATCTTTTCATGAGCTTATTTGCCATTAGTACATCTTTGCTAAAGTATTCAAATCTTTTGCCTATTTATTTGTAATCACACTGATTGTTTTCTTACTACTCTTTATATATTCTGGATACAATTTTTTTTATCAGATAATATTTTTTTAAAATATTAGTTTTATTCTACAACTCATTTTTTTCATTCTCATGTTTTTTGAAGAGCAAAAGTTTTTAATTTTGTTGGGCAAAATGATTACTTACTCTTTTGCAATTTTTGTTTTTGGTGCTGTGTCTGTCTTGCTTTGCCCAACACAACATCGCAAAGGTTTTTCTTCTATAGGTTTTATACTTTAAGATTTTACATTGAGATCTAGGATTCATTTTAAGTTAATTTTTGCATTTAGTGTGCAATTACCCACGTTTGCTGATTTGCATATGGATATTCAAATTTCCCATCATTTCTTTCTACACTGAATTGCCTTTGTGGCTCTGTCAAAAGATAATTGTGCATGCATGTGTAAATTAACTTCTGGAGTGTCTTTCCCTTTCCATTGATCTATTTGTCTCTTTTTACACTAATATCACATGTATTTGTAAGCTTATAAGTCTTTAAATCAAGTAGTATTTGTTTTTCTTTTTCAAAGTTGTTTTGGTCCTTCTAGGTACTTGCATTAACATAAATCTTAAAATCAGCTTGGTCAATATTCACAAGAAAAACTGCTGGGATGTATTGAATCTATATGTATAGATATTTGGGGGAAGAACTGATATGTTAACAATATTGAATCACTTGACTTATAAACAAGATCTGTCTCTATTTGGAGACAGCATGTATGTTCTGCTGCTGCTGTGTAGGGTGAGTTCTGTAAGTGTCCAATCGGTCAAATTGGTTGATAATTTTGTTCAATACTTTCTCTCAGCAGGGTTGTTAATTCTCAGTGTACACGTCTTTCACATTTTTGATCAGACTTACCCCTTTTTGATGTAGATATCTTTAAAATTTTTAATTTCTGATTATTGATTGCTAGTATATAGAAATATTTTTGTACAATTTTTTATGTGTAACTTTGTTAAACTTATTATTTTTAGTAGGTGTTTTGGAGATTCCATCAAATGTTTTACATATAGACATATATTTACATAATCTCTAAGTAAAGGCAGTTTTATTTCTTTTTTATTGACTTATAATACTTGCTAGAACCTCCAGTGCAATGCTGAATAGAAATTATAAGAGCAGCCTTCCTTGTCTTGTTCTTAATCTTGCATGTATTGGTGGGAACTTTCATTATTTTACTGTTATTTTACCATATTAGTAGTAGGTTTTTCATATTTGCCCTTTATCAGGTTGCAAAAGCTCCTTTTTGTTCCCTGTTCACAGAAAATTTTTATCCAGTGGATATTGGATTTTGCCAAATGCTTTTTCAGCCTTTTTTGAAATAATCATTTTCTGCTTTTTTTTTAAATTAAGAAACTGGGGGGTGCCTGGGTGGCTCAGTTGGTTAAGCCTCCGACTTCAGCTCAGGTCAGATCTCACGTTCGTGGGTTCGAGGCCCGCGTCAGGCTCTGTGCTGACAGCTGGCTCAGAGCCTGGAGTCTGTTTCAGATTCTGTGTCTCCCTCTCTCTCTGGCCCTCCCCCTCTCATGCTCTGTCTCTTCTGTATCAAAAATAAATAAAACATTAAAAAAATTTTTTTAAATAATAAATTAAGAAACTGACTCACCTGAAAGATCTCCCAATAGGGCACTGTGTTAGTTAGGAATCATGTTTGGCTACAATAAATAGATACCTGGAAAATAGAAACAAGGGCATACTAGGTGTTTATTATCTTTATGTAATGAAAAGTCCAGAAGTTGTTGGTTTGTGGCATCCAGTCATGCACACCCGGAATTCAGAACAAAGGTTTCCGCAGTTCACTGGGTCCTTTCTTCAAGTTCATGATGGTATTTGCAGATTCAGCCATTTTGTCCAGACACTAGGCATCAGAATAGAAACAGAGAAGGGGAACTACACTTACTAAGTAAGTCTGTCCCCCACACAATTTTCCTCCTGCATGCTTCAATCCAGAATGAGGGCTGGGAAATGTAGTTTATTGTTGGTTACCTTATTGTCCCTGGTGAAAATGGGTTTCTGTTAATAAGGATGGACAGAAGGGTGGACATTAAGCATACAGTTATCAATGTTTGCCAAAGATGCTGCTAGCAAATGCTCTTTGTACTTGTACTTTAGGGCCATGAAAGATGTATTTAGGAATGGAGGGAAAGGAATTTGAGATGACTATTTTTTATTACATTAACTCAATGCAGATTTCTAAGTTCCCCGTGTTCTTTCCCTTCCCATTACTGATCAGCCATCTCTGTAGGTCATATATGTACCACTGGTGGCTAAGAACAAGAGCTCTGACCCCAAGCAGTGGGTGTGACAATTTTGGGGATGGGATAGAAGGAGAAGGGAGAAAAAAATAGTTGCTGTTGGCCACTCTTTCCTGCAACTGTATTATAAAGGTGTCCGCTTCCTCTGCTCAGATGTTCTTTCACAACGACCTCCTTGATCTCACTCCAGTTGCAATTAAGCACTCCTTTCCCGCATCTCCCGCAGTATGTTTTATGACTGCTTATTGAGATACAATTTTTATACCTTACACTTCATCCATTTAAAGTATACAATGTAGTGGTTCTTAGTATATTCGCAGAGTTTTGCGACCATCACACAATCAATTTTAGAACATCTTCATCAACTCAAAAAACTCCTGTACCCATCAGCCATCACCTCACATTCATACCTAGTCCTGCCCAGTCCTAGACGATTAATGCAGTTCCTGTCTTTGTAGATTTGCCCCTTGGACATTTCATAGAAATAGAATCCTTAAATGGGCTCTCACAGTATTTTGCTCAGACCACTGCATTCTGCTTTGTGTCTGTGGAGTTTGAGGAGCTTGTATTTGACTTCCCCTGCAGAGTCAAAGTCCCATGTCCACCTTCTCTATATCTACAGTGGTGCCTCACAATGTGCCTGTTACATCAGTAAGTAGCAAATGGAAGGAAAGAGATTTCCCTTCCTTTTTATAAACAAACACAATACGAAGGCTGCAGTGTAAGTTTGGAAATATGAAAACAAGATTATTCCTGTCTGTACCTGAGCACTATAGTAGCAATTAGATTTTTGTAATTGCTGTGTATAATTGGCTCCCAAAAAAAGTATGGCATGGATAAAGTTTATCTTAGAAGTCAACTCCCTGCTTTCTTCCTCTTCATTTGAATCTTCTAACTTAAGACTGCTAGCTATCTAGTTCATCTGCTGTAGTATCTGACTCAGCATAAACCTACCATTCTTTTCACTTCTGCCCTTACCCCTCCCCCCCATCCCACTCGACTACTTGAAATCCATCATAAGTTTTGGTCTACTGCAAGTCAGGTGCAAGAATTTAATCCTTCCTTCTGCCTCTAATATCAGCTAGGAATGTCGGAAAATACCATTCCATATTCCTAGTCTTGGCTTCTTTGTCTGAAAAAAAATGTGGCAATTATGTTTGGTAAAGGAGCCTTTAACTCTAAAAATATGTATTCCTCTATAGCAACTCAGAATAAATGAGTGAAAACAAGATTTTGATCTCTGTTATTAATTCACAATACCAGAATAAAAGGAATTCCTGCAGAAAGATGAGTTATCTGGAAGGCTTGTGTTTCTATTGGACAGTTATTTTCAAAAGATACTTTGATCATGTAAACATTTTTCAAATTAACTTACATGAACTGATATTCTATTATATCCATTGAAACAACAGTAAGCACTGTATTTACAGATATAATTGTTTTATAAAGGAATCTTTAGCCTGCCCACTTTTTTTTTTTTTTTGCCATACCCTAGGTGTAAATCCAAAATGAAATGTACATGACAGAAGAGAAAACTATTGAGTATGGTTAGTGGCTCTTGGTATTAAAGCCAAGTATTTACAAGTGAAAGAAATGAGGTCCGTGGCACTGGTGACAGGATTTAAGTGGATTTAGGAACTAAGACTGAAATAGGAGCCTAATTAGAGAAGATCTTAGGGTCATCATGTCAGTCCTCACCTGTCCATCAGGCAGACAGACTGTCCACAGTTTTCACTTCAAAGATGTCGCATGTTATTCTCATCAGTGTCTCTTGTCTGCCAGTTCTTGAGGGAGAAGATGCCTTGGCTACCCCCTTGCAAGTGATGTGTCTACAGCAATGCTTAGTGTGGGTCCAAGGTTCTACTTATATCTGATCTCTAAAAAAAACTACTAAATCTCAGAATATGAAATCTGATGATTTTCTGCAAGGGAAATGGGGACATTAAATCATATGGGATAGTTTGTCTTTGCTGCCATTTTCCTGATTTGAAAAATAAGAAGAAAGGACATGAATATAGAATAAGATGAATGTTTTCCATTGATATGAGAGCCACACTTATAATGGGTCTTTAGTATCTATTTTTTTTAGGTACCTATTCTTGAAATCTAAGTAATTAAACATTTGTTAAGGGGAACCCCTCTGTTCCTTTTCTCTTTGTAGTTCACTTTGGGATTAAAAAAATTTTTTTTAATGTTTATTTTTGAGAGAGACACAGAGACAGATCATGAATGGGGGGGGGGTGGAGGGAGGGAGACAAAGAATCCGAAGCAGACTCCAGGCTCTGAGCTGTTAGCACAGAGCCCAATGCAGGGCTCAAATCCACAAACCGTGAGATCATGACCTGAGCTGAAGTTGGACGCTTAACCAACTGAGCCACCCAGGTGCCTACTATGGGATTTTCTTCAGGACAAATTGATATTTTTACCCTACTTTGGTTTCTCATGTGAAGTTTGTTACTTATGGAAGCTTGGCCCCCAGAGTAGATGACTTCCAAAGTTAACCGAGGAAAGATGAGACAGGGGTAGGGATTGATGTCAGCTGATGTCCTTGGGCCAGGGTCTCTGTCAACATATATGCCACAGTGAGTGTTCTTGCAACTTGGCAAATTGGGACATTTGAGAGCATAGAGTTTTATAGTTTACTCTCTTCCTTTCTGATGTCTCCTTTTGCTCTTGCTGGTCTAGCTGTTTCTTGATGAAGGTTATTGCTAGGTGTGGAAAGTCCAGAGCTGGTGGGATAAGAACATGGAACACAGATGGCACTTGTGTGACAGAGTCTAATGCTGTATGAGGATTCTGCACTATGGCAGTAGAATTTGTGTTCCATCCTTTTGGAATCCATACCAACAATACTCCCCATTACTTCGATAATTACTTGACTTGAGGCTTCACTGCTCAGAGGTTATTCCATTGGCTTTAGCTTTAATTAAAAAAAAATCATTAGGAAAGCAGACTCCCCCCTTCCAGTTTCTCATTAATTTACAGATGAATTGGGTTGCTGCTAACTATCTATTGACATTTTGCTTCAGACTTTGGCCAAATGTTAGTTCAAGGCTTTTGTAAAAATAATCTAAATTTTGACATTACCATCACAGGATTTTTGTTTTTATCTGTGGTAGCTGACTGGAATTGTTGGCGTTCATTTCATAAAACACAAAGTTTGTCCCATCAGGAATCAAACATGGGAGCATTCATATTCATTACTCAGCAATCTCAAAAATGTGAAATTTGAGGATATGGGCAACACTTGTTTTCTTCAGCCACCATATCCAATTTCTGTGTTTTCTTTTAAATGCACAGTATCAAATAGCTCTTCTTTCATATGAAAGGCAACTAGTATCTGATCTTTTAAACTTCTTGAGATATGTAAACAGCATGTTGATTAGTTTTAGTATCTTGAATAAGGAGAAATTGGTAAATTTGGGTACAAAGACTTAGGTTTGCAGTATGTTGCAGACAGAGATGTCATGAGTGCGTATGACAAGTGAGATAAAGCACTTTCATACTTACCCATTACAGGGGGTGCCGGAGCTCTATGTGAGGTGGGTGTGTCCTGCGGCACACGTGCCACCATATAACATCGTGTGTCTAGCATCCAGCACATGTCCCCTGTACAGTTAGACTGAGCCTTTTGTGGAGTTTAATTGCCCCTTGCACACTCCAGTTATGGTGATTTCTTGGCTTGTATGTGCATATCTAGATTTTTAAAAAATATTTATTGTCAAATTGATTTCCATACAACACCCAGTGCTCTTCCCCACAAGTGCCCTCCTCCATCACCATAGAGCTGTGACCTTACACATGAATGGCACATCTACAATACCAAACACACGCATAGAGATGGCAGGAGAAGCTGAACCCTGCGGTTGGCACCTATTGACTTGACCAGGCAGCCTGAGGCAACATATGATAGAGCCAGTGTGTTCTAAATCAGGCTGATTTTGCTTTTAATTACAACTAAATATGTGATTGTCTGAACCAAGTGTTGGGGAGTTGCTAAGCATCTCCTTGGAATGCTGGTGTTAATATTACTACTGCGGCCCAAAGCCCCCAAAGTCTCTAGCTCGCTTGACCTGGTGTCCCTCCCCTCAAGGTCTGGGTGCTAAATAATTATTCTGGTGAAGGAAGTGAGGCTTTAGTTCTTCAAGTTTATGGTCACCTCATTCCCTTGTGGTATCCTCTTCCTGATGGCTTGTTGTGATAATTCTCTATGTTTC
Organism: Suricata suricatta; assembly: GCF_006229205.1. Classification (NCBI taxonomy): domain Eukaryota; kingdom Metazoa; phylum Chordata; class Mammalia; order Carnivora; family Herpestidae; genus Suricata; species Suricata suricatta. The sequence goes on from NC_043705.1 coordinate 19,543,744, forward strand.
TTTAGAATATTCCCAGCTAATCTCAGAATAAAGTCCTAACACCTGGCTTTGGTTTTGCAGGCCTGCCTCTTCCGAAGCTCCTGCTCTGAACATTGCACCCAAACACATCTTCTCCCTTCCATTTGGTTTCTTTCTATCCCTTATTTTTTCTTTTTCTTCATCTAAAATGCCTTCCCCTATATCTCTGCATGTCTAAATTTTTTTTGATAAAGATCATAGGAGTGGTTAACATTTTTTGGTCCAGAAAATGGATAATATATAAAATACACACAAATATAAATGCATTTGTAAATATGTACTATATATATCAGTATATATACAGTTTATAAACACAATATAGACTACACACATAATAGTGTTTAAATCACATAAAAATATGACATGGAAAGATTTTATCTTTATATTAATGGAAAGGAAAATTGATTTTCCTTGAGGAGAAAAATATATAGGGAACATTTACTGAAAGTTCTCCATACATGGAAATGGTACCAGTTGATAGAACTATAGGTAGGTTTACTTTGCTTATTGATACTTTATGTTTCCACAGTAAATCTGGTTTACTTTTGTAATAAGACATGAGTTAATAAAACTTATCTGTAAAGTGTAGGATACCTTGTCCTATCCCATCCTTACATAAAATTTTAGAATATCTGAACCTCATACTACACCATGTTGTTCTCACAATTGCTCATGTATCCAAGCATTCTAAAGACGGTTTAATCAAAGTGAGTGGCATTGACATTGAAGGTAATGTTTATGTTCAGCACAGCATATACTTGCTGTTCTTTTCTATTGGGCTACGGCCCTTTGCTTTGGGAATCCTCAGCCTACCCGTCTGCTCGTGTCAGCAGTGATAACCCTTACTTCCATGAGTGGGGACACACCTAAGACATTCACTAATGAAATAGAGATGGAGATTTACCATCGCCTAAAGACCTTGGTGACATTTTTTGAATGTTTTAGTCAATAGGAAAAGGGCATCTCGTTCTGCTGTGTCATAGTTGTGAGTAACACGCGCCCTAAGAAATGTGACTTTGGATTCCAGGGAAGGTATTATGTAAAGGGAATACCCTGGATTCTTCTCTGTCACTCTGGAGTCCTGGTATCTTGCTTTGGGGTTTTTATTCCTGTACCCACATATGCTCCTCCTGAAACAAAGAGGTTATATTTGGTAGTCACTGATAATTTTTTAAACATGTCAGTGAGGCCATTTTCCTTGCAACTTCTTTCCTAATTTAGCATGACATAGAATGAAATCGTAGAAATGAAGGAATTTATTTGGAGATATCAAAATCAGAAGGAGAATTGTTGGGTTGCACAGTGGACCATGACAGGGCCAAGGAATGGATTGAAGGAAATTATCAAGCATGCATGTTGTTTTTAAGTGATACTTGAGACCAGGATGTGAAACAGCTGTGTTGTTGGTTTTTTGTGTTTTTTTTGTCTTGTGCCAACTTTCCTTATTTGATTGATTTTCTCTCTGACAGCCCACTGTGCTGATAAATGTGTCCACGGTCGCTGCATTGCTCCGAACACCTGTCAGTGTGAGCCCGGCTGGGGTGGGACCAACTGCTCCAGTGGTAAGATTCCACCTGCTCTTGTCCGTCTCGCCGTGGTTTTGCTGTACGGTGTGGATCCCCAGTCTAACTCACAAATACAACTTCTTGTAAATCAGTGTATGTGTTCTGTTCAGAATTGTTCTTAATTCAGGATAAAGATACTGCTGAAACTTCTATAAATATGAATATGTGCTCCAGAGTGAGGCCCAGAACTGAGGCTCCTTGGTTCAGTAAAGCCGTTGCAGTGACATAACTATTGTGTCCTAACCGCTGTTTTTACATGTTGATTTATCGAGGTTACTTCCGTGGTGATTAAAATTTATCACATGTTGCCTTTAACTCAGAAGTAAAATTGATATTTTCAATGCTTCGTATATTTATTTGCCTCTGATTTCTGAGATGCAAATAATGACTACTCGCTCAGAAAATGTTGGGGAGGAATATTGGTCGTAACTGAAAATTCACGAACATTTTAGTATTAAATCAAATGATAATATATATATTTTTGTTTCCATTATATTATTTTGGACTATAAACAGTTTGCATTTAAAACCTCATATTCTTTATTAAGAGGATTAAGCAGTGGAATGTCATGTAACACAGTTGCTTTTCTAAATTTCACAGTTAAAACTTCGGTTTTCTGGCTAGCTCATTGCTGCGCGTGTAATTGTGGGTACTTCCTGTCTCTTCATACTCCCTTTTGCTTTGAAAAACGTGAGGGGGAATCAAAATGCAACTGAATTCTAATGCCCAAAGTGTTACGTTTAGAGAAAGGAAAGAGTAGGTTTACATATTATTAGCAGGATCAGACGAGAATGCAAAGTCAGCCTCATTTCTACCATACTATTTTCTGAAACTAGTTCGAAGGGATTTCAACTTGTCTGGATAAAGCGGTTTTAAGAATTCTTACTTGCTTATATTTGGAGTTGGGAAGATTACTGTTTATCTTGTTGGAACTACTTGTTTTAGGCTTGTGATCGCTTGGCTGTCCCCAAACAGCATCTCCACGGCTAGTCCCTTGTGCACAGAACATTCTGTGTGAAAGAGCCTTTTTATTGTATCTTCAACAGGGAGTGTGTGTATGCGTGCGTGTGTGCGTGTGTGTGTGTGTGTGTGTGTGTGTGTCTTTCTGCCCTTGAAAGGCTTCCAATTCCAATGGATAACTGTCTTGAAGGGTTTTGTTTTGCTTCTGCTGGAGATCAGGAGGAAAGTGGGCATTTTGTTCACATGCCGCGGAGGCAAATGTTTGGGATGTGGGATTTGGCTCACAGCCATTTTTCTGGCCGATTGACCTCAAATGCAATGTCGCTTTCATTAACTTTTTCAGCTTAAAAATCAGTTGCACCTACACGTTTTGAAGAAAAATAACAATTATATCAACTAGTGGCAATGAAAAGAGTGGATATATTTGAAAAGGGAAATTTGTTCCTAATTCCTGGGCAAGTGTGTTGCAGTGGTGATTCAGAGTCAGTCTCCGAAGCGAACTGCAGCCTGCCGCAAACCGAGAGATCAGACCGATGAGTGTGTCTCTGAAGACAAAAGGCTACATGAGTTTCAGACTTTCCAGAACTGATTTAGGCCTTCTAGAAAACAAACTATTGCCTTATTTTGGAGGTTAGGCTTTCTAAAACATAACTTGTTGCTTTATTTTAGACTTTACTGATTTTTGAATGAAGCTTCTATAATTCTTAGGACACGTGTTGTTTCCATCCCAGAGTATGATACTGATGCAAGGTGTAGTCTGTTCTTTACAACTCATGTTTTGGTTTTAACAATGAACAAAAGCATAAATAAACACAGCTATCTGAAGTCTTCAAAGGTGCTCTGAGGAAAACATTTCTGACACCTTTTATAAACACATAAGAAAATGCTGCTCTGAGCTGAAGCACTGGATCTTGTTACCTGGGTTTTGTCTGCAACATTGACTCTAATATCACTTGTTAGAAGGTGTATAATTTAATTACTCTAGGCCAAATAATTCTTCTTTCTTAAAAATTTTTTTAATGTTTTTTATTTTATATTTGAGAGAGAGACACAGAGTATGGGTGGGGGAGGGGCAGGGGCAGAGAGAGAGGGAGACCCAGAATCCAAAGCAGGTTGCAGCTTCTGAGCTGTTAGCACAGAGCCTGACGTGGGGCTTGAACTCAGGCAGTGGGATCATGACCTGAGCCAAAGTCGGATGCTCAACTGACTGAGCCACTTGGCACCCCAATGCCAAATAATTCTTGAAACAAAATGCATGCTTGAGTAATCTACTAAGTAGCACAGTTTTCTTTTTATTGTTTATTTATTTTGAGACAGAGACAGAACATGAGCAGGGGAGGGGCAGAGAGAGAGACACACACAGAATCTGAAGCAGGCTCCAGGTTCTGAGTTGTTGGCATAAAGCCTGATGCGGGGCTCGAACTCATGAACCATGAGATCATGACCTGAGCTAAAGTTGGACACTTGACTGACTGAGCCACCCAGGCGCCCCTAAGTAGCACAGTTTAAATGACGTCATTTCCAAGGATTCTATCTCTCTGTCCCCTCCTCTCTGGTTATTGTTATGAATACATTGGATGATATCATTAGATCCATAAAATGATTGCCTTGATAATCAAAACTAGTTGCTTGCACCAGTCAGGGTCCAATTTGGAGACAGAAATGACAATAATTGTTTTAAAGCAAACTTTTGATTTTGGAATAGTTTTAGATTTATGGAAAAGTTGCAAAGATGGTAGAGAGTTACCATATGCCTGTATCCAGTTTTCCCTCTTGTTAATATCTCAACATTAGTTTGTCAAACTGAGAAATTGATAAAGTAACTTGGACTGGGATGTTTATTAAACATTAGTAACTATAACAGGGGATTGGAGTAATAAAGAATTGGCTGGTAGATTTAATAGCACTTGAAAGAACACAGGAATAGCAGATTTAAGGAGCAGCCACTACTTCTAGGGCTGTGTAGGATGTCCAAAAGGAATCCCCTCTAGGGCTGTGATCCAGATGCTCATAGAAAAGGTACACCACAGCGCACTGAATGGCAAGAGGCTGTACTATTCTAGCAGAATTTGATGGATGTCTGCCCTCTGGAATTTGCTAGGAATCTATAATAAAGGATGTTTGGAAAAGCTGCTCATGGAGAAGTGTCTTAGCAGAAGTGCTCTGCTACAGAAAAGCCCCAGAAGGAGGCCAGCGGAAGTTGCTGGCTGATGGGTGCTGCTTTCCTGCTCGTGTAGTAGCTGGGTGCTGACTGAGAAACTGCCCATGTTACAGAACCCTGGAGCTGGGCTGGAGAAGCTGGTTGTGTTGCAGAAACTGCGCACCATGCAAGATGTAGGTGCTACGGAGCCAGATGCTGGGGGAAGTCCCTCCTACTGTGCTTGCCTGGCAGGAGCGGGGTGCTGGCGAAGCCACCTGCCCTACAGGAGTCCGTTGAGCCAGCACGCTGGAATCGCCAAAGAAAACTTTCCTCCTGCAGTGTCTCTCTAGCGCCCTCTACAGACTGCTTAACGTTTGGCCAGTTGGCAAAGTAAAATATTTAAAGGGCCCATATCATTTTTTGTAGAGCACATGTTAATGGATAAATTTAGCCCCGAGAGTCAATAAAGTGATAGCTACTGTTACATCCAGTCCTTTGGTTTCTGAGCTCCTCTCTGCCCATATGTACACACATGTGAATTCTTGTACGTTAACAAAACAATGCTCCATTTCCACCTAATAAGTTACAGCTATCTGTCTTACAAGTAAAAACATTCTCAGTCTCTTTCCAAAGTGAGGAGATACAAGACCCAACAGTTACATAGCCATGATGGATGATATGAATTTCTCCTCAAATCCTGTCACAGTTCCACTGAATATTGTGTTACCTGGACTAAAACGGACTTAGAACAGCTTGTATATAAAATAAAATGGAAAGAGAGGGGAATAAAAAGAAAATAGCATCTACACACAAACACGTACATAGAACAAACAAATAGAAAACATTAAAACCTGCTACAGGCCCCCTTGCTGTCATTTGTCACAAGGCTCTAACTGTACATACGGCTTTCTTTTTCCACCTCCTCATTCTGTATTTCTCCCCGCTGCTCGCTCACACCTAAGCTGCCTGGGTTCTTTATTTACCTGGTGGAGTGACTTCAGCCTGCAGCCTCCTCCCCCAAAACAGGGATCTGAATTCTCACTTGTCCTGCCTTTTTAAAAGTGTATTTGTTTGTTTACTTACTTATTTATTAGTTGATGTTCTCTGTTGACCTTTACTTCTAGGCATGGAAGTACTTCTTAGAAACCCACAGAATCTCCTGGCTTCCAGACATAGTTCTCCTATTTCCTATTGTGCAACCCAATTTCTACTTGATAATTGGGATCATTCACTCCAGCCTAAAATGACCTGACAGCAATATATCAATACCTGTCACACACAGCTATCTGTGTGTGTGTGTGTGTGTGTGTGTGTGTGTTTTCTTTACTAATGTAAATGGGAGAATAAGGAACTAGCATATCTTCACAGGTACAGGGTTACAAAAGCCTCTCTTGGAGATTTAATCTGACTGTTTATCTTGTCCATGGAGGGACAGATTCCTATGTGTGTGATATACAGTCAGTCTTCCTGGGTCTCAGTGTATTCTCTGTATAAAAAACCAGGTGTGTCAGAAGACTGTAAAAGGTTGTTCCCCAGGAGTGAAATCATGATTTATTTGACTGAACTCAGACATATTGCGTCTTTTAAAATTTGATTAAATGATTTAAAAAAAAACTTCATTCATATTTTACTTTTATTGGCAGCCTAATGCATACCCTAGCCTCCGTGACATTAATCTAGCCTACCTCCATCTCTCCCTTCTCTGGTCTTACCTGCTCTCTCTGTTCCTCCCCCCACCATCAATCTCTCCATCCCTTCATCAATCTCTTATTCCTCTTCCTCCTTCAGGGCATAAAAAACAACTCCTAGAAGGCAGGCGCTGTGAATTATTAATCTCATTAGCCTCCATTGTGCTTGGCATGTGGTTGGAGCAGAGTGAATGGTTGTTCTATTTAATTAGATTGAATGAGCTCTATGATTCTGTGGAGGTCATTCGCATGTTCATGGTGTGAACTTCCGCTGAGTGATGGCTGTGTGCATGGAGCTGTGTGCGTGCTGGGGACCAGGAAATGCATGGGGCACCGTTGCTGGCCTCACAGACCTTGTGGCTTCGAGGCTGGTAGACAGAATTGCAAATGGCTGATATCGAGTAAGAGGACAGTCTCAGCAGAAGAGATGGATGGAAAAGGCCAAACATGGAGCTGGGTATGGGAGTGAGAATTGGGCATGACACGAAGAGGAAAGAATGGCTGGCAGCGGTATCAAGAGGTTTCTAGAATCAGGGTGCTGGTGGGCCACAGTGGGGAGAGTTTGAGGAAGTTCATATCTGACGAACTTCTCTGGGCAAACTGGGAGCAGAGACAGTCTGCTGATGTGAAAGGGTGCAGGGGCTGGGCCATGTTGATGATGATGATGACAGTACACGTGCTTTTTGGAGCCCTTAGTATGTGTGCAGCATCACTGAAAGGGCTTTACAAGAGTGACATTTAATCCTCTTGGCAGACAGTGGTATGGGTACAATTCTTGTTTCTGTTTTACTGATGAAGAAATGGAGGTGCCGAACAGCTAAATGACTTGTCTGAGTTTAAACATCTGTGGTTTATGGTGGAGTTTAAACAGAGTTTAAGCATCTGTGGTGGAGGCATACTCATATCCCCTTCATAGCCAGTCCTTAATCGCGAGGGTGCAGTGCCTCGTGAAATTGGAAAGGAGGCTTTGTAAAGTATCAAGGGTCCATGGCCCTGAGGGAACTGAGAGCAGGAGGCAGGAGCTGATGGTACCAGACAAATGTGAAAATAAGCATCCTGAGGGGCACCTGGGTGGCTCAGTTGGTTAAGCATCCAACTTGGCTCAGATCATGATCCTGTGGTTTGTGAGTTCAAGCTCCACGTTGGGCTCTGTGCTGACAGCTCAGAGCCTGGAGGCTCTTTCAGATTCTTTGTCTTTCTCTCTCTCTCTCTCTCTCTCTCTCTCTCTCTTTCTTTCTCTCTCTCTCTGCCCTTCCCCTGTTCATGCTCTGTCTGTCTGTCTCTCTCAAAAATAAACAGTAAAAAAAAAGAAAATAAGTATCCTGAGAGATGTCAAGGGCACACTCTCAGAGATGATGAATTTTAAATGACACCAGTTTCGATGGACTCATTTTGTAATTTTTTATTTCCTCATTTATAATATTAGGAATATCGGGCAGATTATATTTACGATCCCTTTCCATCTTGTGATTCTATGTGTCGTTTCCTCTTATACATACATATGTGCAATTCCTGAATCCTTTCTTTGTGTTGGAAACCCTTTAAACCTTTTGCGTGGGTAGCAGTAACACATTTGTTCTCTCAGTCTATATAATCCTCTTTATGATTTTCTAAACGTCTATAGAGAAATGTATTTCTCCTCTGGCTGTAGGGCACTTCCAGGATGCAAAGGAGAGCCCCAAATCCACCAGCAGCCAGCAAATAGCTTTCAAGTGCTTGTTCCGCAGGCTTTTGACGTGAGTACCAAGGAGAGGCAAACATGGAAATTAATTTTGGTTTAGAAATTTGAAACTGGGGCTTATTTAGCCACCAGTAGGGTTTCTGGTTTAATGTACTTGAAAGCAGTAAACATATGCCTGGGAGGCAAGAGTAGCTCAAACATTTTCAGGTACAGCGTTAGGAACACTGATAACCTTTTACATAAAGCAGGCACGCTGGGCAGCCGGGAGTAAGTAATAAGACTTTGCCTGCAGGATACTCCAATCGGCGAATCCATTTGAAGGATAGTACAAGCCAGAAATTGTGAGACACAAAAAGCTGGCTTATTCCCCAGCAAGGTCGGCTGCAGCGCTCTATCGACTGGACACAATAGTCAGATCGATGGCGTCTGGGAAGAGAAGGCCCTCAAACCCAGTCCTCAAGCGCGTCGTTAACACGCCCCGTTGCACTGTCAGAAGTGCTTTAGAAACCGGGTTGATGAAGCAGCAGGAATAAGAGTAGATCGTTTGGGTTCACTGGTGTGGAGACGGGGCACTGATGGCAGGTGGGCAGGATGGAGCTGGGAATGGGTCATCAGACCTGCCTGGAGGCACCTCGCTGATGGACTGCCACGTCTTTTGATAGAGGTCACGAACACAAAATGTGGATTTTTGCCTTTTGGAAGGACTCTGAAAACTGGGCAGTTCTTGGTTTGTCTCTGCAGGGTCAGAGGACCTCCTCCACTTGCTTCCCCTCAACCCTGTGTTGGAGCTGAACTGCAGCAGTCCTAGGTGCTCTCCTTTCAGGGCTGTTTCTGGGCCTCACGGTCCTCAGACTCAAATAAGGATGAAATATCTAACCTCATATGTTCATGAGGATTAGATGACACCATAGCTGTTCGGTGCCCAGCACTGTACCTGGCTCAGTGAATAGTACTCACTTGCAGTCGTTGTGTGACAAACGAGGCTTCCCGCAGACTTCAGTGTGTGGACCGAACAGTGGATGGAGATGCTCACTGTGGACACCTTGTGTTGTCCCGGGGGCCACCCCCTTCCTTAGCAGAAGCCTCTGTCTGCCCACAGTCGCTTGGCGGCGGGTCCCCCAGACAGAGCCCTGGTGCAGTTTTCTGCATTATTCTCAACTTCCGACCGTGGACGTCCTCGCCAGGTGAATTCGTGTCTGGTTTATGTTCTGGCAGAGTGAGAACACTGTAGATGTTTACGTTACTCGCACTAGTCAGTGCACATGCAGTGGCTGGAAAGGCCAGGTTCGGCTGTCATGTTACTAAACTCCATTCCACATCATGTATTCATTTGTGTCCTTTTCCTTTCCTTTCCTTTTTTTTTTTTTTTGACTTTGTTTGATATCCCTCTACATCTACTTATCAAAAAATCTTGGTTCAACCTCAAAGTATAGCAAAATCTAAGCTCTTATTAAATTTTTTACTGTTTATTTATTTTTGAGAGAGAGAACACACAAGAGCAAGAGCAAGCAGGGAAGGGGGAGACACAGTCTCTGAAGCCGGCTCCAGGCTCTGAGCTGTCAGCACAGAGCCTGACTTAGGGCTTGAATCCACAGACTGCAAGATCATGACCTGAGCCGAAGTTGGATGCTTAACCAACTGAGCCACCCAGGAGCTCCCACATGGTTTCATTTTTGCCTTTACACTTGACCTTCCTTCAGCCTGGAATGATCTTCTCCCTAGACCTTTACATGGCTGGCTCCTTTAGGACAATCAAGCCTCAGCTTTCCCCAACCTTTATATATAAAGAGTGTCCCCCTTTATTCTTGATCATATCTCCTTTTTAATACTTTGGTGGCACTGTTTGAAAGTATTTTGCTTCCTTTTATTTTGGGACTGTCTTTCCTTCTAGGATGTAGGCCCCTTAAAATGTGTGCTTTTTTTCACTGCTCTCTAGCTAATTTACTTACTTCATGTCCAGGGCCATGCTGGGCACACAGTAATGCTCAATATATATTTGTTAAAGGAAGGAATAAAGGCATAAATGTTCCAGGAAGAGTAATGGAGATAAAAATGAGGCATGAGAGATGAATAAGACTCTGACTCTTCGTTCAAGGAGCTTTCTGTTTAACAGATTGGAAGTATGTGCGCAAATATATAAACAAAATATCTGGAGAAGTTAAGAAGGAAGTAATCACAGGTCTTCTAGAGAAAGGGTATTGCCCTATGAAGTGTTCTTCCCTTGAGTGGCCTTGAGATAGCTTGGCCTCCTGTGGCTCCTGAGTTGACCTTGGCAGTGTGTAGAGGGGGCCCGTTCTTCCTTGGTGACTTTAGAGGAAGAGTCCTTGTCCATGAACAGGAAGCTGCAATGACATTGTAGAAGCCAGGTGACATGTGCTAGATGTGGTTTCCATGAGCCATGAGGCAATGTGGATGTGGGATCTCCTTGCCCTCAAGGGAGGGAAAGTTCTAGTGTGAACATCAAGGTTATTACTTGTAGAGGGTGAGGCTTCTGATACAGTGGCCTAAAGACTAAGAAAAGTATTTGAAAGTCAGCCCTCATTTCAGTGGGGAATGCTGAACAGTTCTGCCCACTAAACTTCTGCGTATCACTTCTCAAGGTGGGATTGTGTGTGACAACATAGAACTTAGTTAAATGTGTACCACAATGGAGTATGAGCTGGAAGAAATTAGGCAAAGGCATTCAGACTACAAATTATTTCAGATCACATAGCAACCATTTTTGTGACAGCACAAATGTGCTTCCTGGGAGTTCTGCTGAAGGTGAAATAATGATATGTATTAGGTGGCCCAGAGGCCTCATGTGTCATTGTACCTGTAAAATCAGGTGTGCTAACCCCCGACTTTAGAAGAGCTATGTACATGTCATCTCTTGGAGTTATGTTGTTAATTGGGTAAAATTTAGCACTCTGGTATATCATGTAGTTCTGTATCTTTCACAATTACGTATGATTTCTTATTTTTGTGATTGTATCAGAGAATTTTTTTAAATACTTGAAATTTTCTTCAAGGCAAATAAGAAAAAGGGCCCATCACTGTGTTTTTCCTTCTTTTGTCAAAATTATCTTTTAAATCATTGACAACTTCATTGATTGTTAAGTTTGACCATTTGTATTTAGGTACTAAAGCAAATTAATCATGTTTCCATGTTTAAAATTTAAAAAAGCAAAGAAAGTAGGGGTGCCTGGGTGGCTCTGTCGGTTGAGTGTCTGACTCTTGATTTCAGCTCAGGTCATAATCCCAGGATTGTGAGATCACGCAGAGCGTGGAGCCAGCTTAAGATTTTCTCTCTCTTTCCCTCTCTTTCTCTCCCTCTGTCTCTCTTTCCCACACTCTTTCTCTAAAATATATATTTAAAAAATCTTAAAAAGCAATAAAATGATAAAGACAATTCTAATAGAATAAAATAGAAGAGATTCCAGAGCACCCTAGCTCTCGAATCATAAATGATGGGATCATCTTAAATTTCCGCGAAAGACTAATGTTTTGCTACTCATAGAACTAGTGAAAGTAAATTCCAAAGAAAGCTTACATTTTAATACAACAGCTTTGAACTGGATGTTGGTATCTGTGAAGTTTTGTTCATACATCGAAGAAAAGTAGCCCCTTACAAAAAAAAAAATAAAATAAGAACCTGGGGCACCTGAGTGGCTCAGTCGGTTAATTGTCCAACTTTAGCTCAGGTCATGATCTCATGGTTCCTGGGTTCGAACCCCACATCGGAGTCTGTGCTGACAGCTCAGAGCCTGGAGCCTGTCTTGGGATTCTGTGTCTCCCTCTCTCTCTGACCCTCCCCAACCCTGCTCAAGCTGTTTCTTTCTCTCTCTCTCAAAAATAAATAAAACATTACAAAAATTAAAAACATAAAACATTCAGTATTTTTACAAAAAACAACCTTCTGTTGTAAAATTAGTATTACATAAATCATATTTACCCGTTATCAATTAGTTCTTAGAATAATTAGAACACATCAAAGTTAAAAACTTCTTCAAGACATAAAATGTCTTAAGTAAAGTTAAAAGGGAAACAAAGATGGGAAAAAAAGTTTGCAACGGATAAAATAAATGATTAGTAAATGGCATTCATGAAGAATTCCCATAAGTCAATAAGAAAACCCTCTCAACTTTAGAATAGGCATCAGTGTAAATAATGTAGAGGCCAGGAAACCTGATTGGCTAATAAGCATATGAGAATATGCTTCTCTTTATAATAATAAGTGAAGTGCATAAAGATGAACAAGATGTCATTTTTCACCATCAGATTGGCAAAAGTTAGGAAGTCTGCCAGCACTGCGTGTTGGCAAGGATGTGAAAGGAAGATTCCATAAACTGCTCTCATGAGAGTAAATTGGCAGAGTAACTTTAGAGAACAATTTGTCTCTAGAGTAAAATTCTAATTTGTGTACATCATCTGATCCAGCAATTTTACTTCTTCTTCTTTATAATTTGTCTACAGATCTTGCAGAAGCTTTTGCTTTGCTTAAACTGGGGAATCTATTCTTTGCATCTTTTGTAACAGTGAAAATTTGGCAACAACTGACAATGGCCATGAATAGGGGAAAGCAAAGTTTATTCGAGGCTATTAATATAGAGGAACAGTGTGTAGCCATTCATTCCCATAAATTGATATATAGTATTCCACTGTGCTAGCAGATGTAATGACATTAATAGATCTCAGTACCATTGGACAGGGTGGAAAAAGCAAGATGCACCAGAGATACATGCATTTCATGTAAAACCGATGAATACATGAAATGATACAATGTATTATTTCTGGACACACAGAGACTAGAGTTAAAATCATGCGGTTACCTCTAAGGAAGGGGCAGGGAAAGACCTGGGAATCAGGCACAGGGGAGACAAAGGGGACTTTATCTGTAATGTTTTATTTCTTGCATCAAATGATGAAACAAAGGGAACGTAGTGTTCACAACTGTTAATCGTAGGTTGTGTGTGCATGGACCTTTGTCATAGTATTATTATTTGTAGTCTCCCATAGCTTTAAAAAAAAAACCTTTTTTTCTCCCCCAAGAGAACTGTATTGTATTTTCCAGACCATCCAGGGAGCATTGAGGTCCCTAGTTTCCTCACTGAGGGATTTTAAGCAAACATTTAAGGCTTCCGCCCTTTGACTCTCACTTCCGGAATGAAGAGCATTAGTACTTGCACAGTGGAGGTCCTGAGTGCTTACCCTCGGGGGCTCCCCTGAAGCCACACCTCTCCTGGAAGCTTCTCCAAATCTCTCCTTTCCTCTGCTTGGAGGCACAGTACACACAAAACACAGATCCTCTGTGTCCCTGGAGCATCCTGTGAACTGTAACACCCCGCACACTCTCACTGGGGACCCTTCGCTTCCAACAGATAAGGAATGTTTCTGTAGAACATGCCAGGCAGGATCAAGGAGTGCGTGCTCCTCAACAAACAGAAGGTACCAGCCACAGAAGATACTTAACACATTTTTCATGAAAAAAAAAAATACATGAGCAAAGGAACAAAAATATGGCAGGACTTTATAAAGTAAGACGTTCTGTAATGGTTCCTGAGGTTTTATTATTCTTTTGACTTGAGTGGATCAATGTAATCCCCCAAAATCCTTCACGTAAGCCGAACCGACCCTTTGTATCCTTGAGATTTTCCTGCACTGTGAACAGGTCATCAGTACGCTTTCACGGAGAGACATCCACGTTTATATTTAGACACATTAAAGAATAAACATTTCACGCCCTTTTTTTCTGCTTCATAATTTGAGATAAGCATTCACTGCGGTTCTCAAATGATATTTCATGCTTTGAAAATTCACTTAACAACCATTTTTTTTAAAAAGAAGAATAAAGGTTTTCTCTCAGCTCCTGAACAATATTAATATCAACGGCGCTGGGTGTTGTCCGCAGTGGTGGTTGGCTCTCTGTCAGCTCTCCAGTGGCTTTTTTGACATGTGAAGGACATGAGGTTTTAGTGCTTTCAGAGGATCTGGAAAATACATTTTTATTGTTCTTCTTCATGGATGGAGAAGCTTTACAAAGTTGTTTTATTTTTAAAGCACTTGATGTTTTCAATGAGGATCTTTTCTTCTACATTAACAAAGGGAGTGACACACCACAGCCTTGTTAGCCTGAAGCGACGGGAATGAAATCACACGGAGATAAAAGAACTTGAGGGAACCAGAGCTTAGGAAGAAAGCGTGTATATTTCAAGAAGAACCATGTTTTTCTATCCTTTGAGACAGTGGAAGCTTATTTTGGTCACTTCTGAAAGTCTGTAGAGCGGTTTTCCTGAAAGTAACTTCCTTGTGCTTTGTCTATGTATATTAGAACATGAAGGGCTGGTTTTCTTCCCTGTTTATTTCTCTCTTAGCCACAGATTTTCCTATGTTAAAAGTCAATGGTGAATATTACAGCAAAATGCCATTCAAACATGTATTTTCAAGTCAGCATGGCTGACTGATGTATCCTAAAAGATACTTGACATTTAAATGTTAAGGGCACTTAGTCTTAGTTTCTTCAATCAGCAACCCTGGTGAGGGTAGTAATATTATAAGCTGATACCACTTTCCCAATGATAAAGCTGAGTTCCAAGATTCCAAATATGATCCTGCTGGAAGTGTCTAGGACCGAGGTGTCCTCTAGCTTTTCGAACCCCATTTGGTTCTACAATTAGATTTCTTAGATGCTAATGGTCTAACCCAAGACAAATAAAAACAAACACAACTTGGACCGCTCATTTAATCTAGGATTTGTTTAGATCTAACACAAGTACATAGAATTGGCCAGTTCTCTTGTTCTCTGTAATTTAGAGCAGATGCTTTAGAAAAGCATCTTGAAGTTCAGTGTGGGTTTCAAGGCTGCTTCTGTTGTCTTAGTGGGTGTAGATAGGCTGAGGCAAGATCAAGTCAGTGGGTTTGGTGCCTGTTAACACAGGAAGATTCTCCAGATTTTATTTATTACCACCTATTTCTTTATGTGAAGGGAAGGATTTTGGTGTTTATATGTTTATTTCTCAGTTCCTCCTTTTACATTTCTGAGCTCCATTTACCAGCCTATCCCTCTGGGCACATTGATCATCAGCAAGTGGGAAATTTCTAAATCCACTTTTTATCTGGCAATTAAAAATAGGATGTCACCTAGCACTGAGTTTCACTGTAGGCCTGAACTTTTTCCAATTGGCTTTATGAAAATGGTCAAAAGGGATGACACCAGACCTTGATTTTTACTTTGGGGAGTTTGTGGGCAATTTGTTTTTGAAATTCACATTGGGAGAACCAAGTTGTGCTTTTTGTCAGGAATGATTCATTCAAGACAAACAGTACAAACCAACGACAGGCCTGTTATTCTAGCCTGATGTACAGTTGGAGGATGTTTTCCTAGGGTGTTACCCCCGCCCCGGGGTGGGATATTCCAATGTGCCAACCATGGAATAAAATTTCTGCTGTACGAGATCCACGCTGTGTCACACATACCGAAGGTACATTTTATATAATTAGTATGTTCCACCAGGGCCATGTGACAGAGAGAGAATTAAGTATAACAAAGTTTGGGAACTTGCTCAAGGTCCCATGGCTCTGAAGTGACCGTGGCTCAGCTAGGGTCCAGGTCCGTCTGATGCTGCATGATGACTCCCTTCCTTGAGCCAGCTAGTGATGGATGACGTTTGTAACAAGGTGAACTGGATGGTAAACATTCCTCCTTAATCTAAGGGAAAAATGGTGTCATCCTTCCCTTGTTTTGTTGTTGTGGTGAGGGATGTTGTGGCTGGGGTAATGCATTACTGTGCCCTTGTTCTTTTCTCCAAAGCATCTCTCAATTTGGCATTTCTGTGTCTCTCTCATGGTGCTCCTTTCTTTTATTCTTTCTCAGCACAAAGACGTGAGATCTACTGAACTAGCTGCTGTTTGTTGGAAGAATGTCCCTCATGTCTCGTCTCTGTCAATCCGTGGGTGTCTGTGGACACGTTGAGACATTCCACATCAGAACCATTCTGATGCAGCTGCTGGGAACCCTTGAAAGCCTGGAAAATAGCATTTTTAGGCCAAAAAAGTATTTTTCAAACATCTGTGAGATGTTTTTGTCTTAGATTATTCCCCTTGGAAAATCTGGGAGAAGCAGTGAATGTGCACTCGTGGCAGATTTTGTAATTGTTGGGCATCAGTTGTTTGGGATGGCTGCATGGGGTACGGTCCAGATCATGGCTTTGGAGGCGCTGATGGGTGGAGCTAAGTCCTTGCTATTGCCACTTGAATGCTAAGTGACTGAGCAAATTATCACCTGAGTCCATTTTGTACACGAAATGTTGAAATAATTATACCTACGTCATTGAGTTATTGTGATATTTGAATAAAATAGCTGCATAAGGTGGACACATGTTTGAAACCTGATGGATCTGACAACCCCTTCATTCTCTTCCCATCCTTTGAAGGGGAAATTGCACTGAGGGTTAAACGGGTCAGGAGAGGGACGCCTGGGTGGCTCAGCTGGTTAAGCATCTGACTCTTAGTTTCGGCTTGGATTGTGATCTCACAATTGGTGAGTTCGAGCCCTATGTCAGGCTCTACACTGATAGCACAGAGCCTGCTTTGGATTCTCTGTCTCCTTCTGTCTCTATCCCTCCCCAGTTTGCTCTCTCTTTTTCTCAGAAAATAAATAAACATAAAAAAATCGTTTTAAGTGGGTAAGGAGAGGAGAATGTTCCCAGAAATTAGTTAAGCTGGTTTTCCTGATTTGTCTCCTTGTGAAAGTTAAAGTGCCTCTACATTCATGATCATTCTCATTCATTCACCAAACAGACCTGGAATGCCAGCCGTGGGCCACGTGGGCCTAGTTTTCAGTTTGGTGTACTCCTAAAATGAACATCAACACTGTTTTCACAGTGAGCTTAGTGGGGGTTTTGTTTGCATAGAATCAGTATAAAC
The DNA here is from genome assembly GCF_006229205.1 of Suricata suricatta. Classification (NCBI taxonomy): domain Eukaryota; kingdom Metazoa; phylum Chordata; class Mammalia; order Carnivora; family Herpestidae; genus Suricata; species Suricata suricatta. The sequence goes on from NC_043705.1 coordinate 19,560,700, forward strand.
TTACAGAAGCTCTTCAGATCTGACATCTCATTAATTATATTTTCACTTCGAGAAATGCCCCCTGTTCTCATGACTGAGGTAATTTCCTATTTTCAGTGTACCTAGATATTGAGTCATTGGCTGACCCCATAGGCTTGCTCAGTGACAGGTTCTTATCATTTGTTGTTCTGCCTTCATGGATCATATTTGGTGAGATTGTGGGATATTATGTTTAACCAAAGTATATAATTTAACCCCTTTAGGAGCAGGATGGCCTCATGAAAAGTGCTTGGACTTCTGTCTACAGAAAATCTGGGGTTTGAATACTGATGCCACCACTTACCAGCCTGGTATTTTGGGATATTTTACCTGAATAGTCTCATCCTAAATATCCTCTGTGTGCTAAAGGTGATAGTGATACCTTACACCTTATTGTAATTGCTCTGAGGACTAGAAAGGTGCCTAAAGCATGGGGCACAGAATCTGGCACAATGCAAATGCTGAGCAGATGGGACCATTTAAAAATCAGTTTTTGCTTTCTTTTCTTGTACTGCCAAAAGGATGGACAATGATTGCAGAACATTTTGAAAAGGGGGTTAATCTAAATGAACAAAGGACCTATCAACCATATTCTTAAGATCTGCAGATCCCCAATGGAGCCATTTGACCATGGAGCCTTTCAATCTCTCTCTCTCTCTGTATCTGTCTGTCTGTCTATCCGTCTGTCTGTCTCTCTGTCTTTGCCATGCTCTTTCTTCTCTCTGCTCCCCCAGACATTAGGTTCTGCCATAGACAGTTGCTGATATTTGGCCTTTTGTGAGCTAAATTAACAACAGTTTCATCTGGTTCATTCTAATATATTGCTCAATTGGATTAAGTGGTACCAGTCATTTTAATCTACTTGTTACAATGAAGATATTGCTAATATTTTTCAAGTTCATTAAATATCCTTATGTAATATCACTTTCAGGTAATATATGATATTCCATTGTGTGATTATACCCTTCTCTTTTCACCAGTCCTTCATTACTAGAAAATTAGGTAGTTTTCTATTTTTTGTTACTATAAACAGTGCTTGGATAAACATGACAGCTTTGGAGGCAGTAAAGTATCGTGGTTTTGAATGCAGACTAAAGGCAGAAGGTCTGTATTTCCCTTGTACCTTCCTGCCCGTATCCCTTTAGCAAGTCAGTTGGATCTCAGTTTCTTCTTCCATAAAATGGGGACAGCTTCCGAGTAGGACCTATTTCATAGGGCCATTGTGAGAGTTCATCTATCTCAAGTGCTGAAGAGGCACGCTGTAAATATTACTAATGGATTAACTACTGTGAATTGTTCCTGTCATTATACACATATGTTTATTTCTTTTGGAAAAAAATCTCGAAGGAAGAATTTATGACTCAAGGGCTTTTGGTATATGATTCTAGATTAAGGTCCAAAATAGATGTGGTAATCTGCTCTTCCGCAGAAGTGAGTAAAAGCGCTGGTTTTTGTCAAAAGGGAAAGGTATCGCCATCACTGTACATATCAGACTCATCACTGTTGTGACCCCACTCCATGACTGAGGTGCACAGTTTTGTATGGCTTAATATCCCTGAAATCAGAATGCTTCCAACCATCAGAGTCAACTGGGGAACTGCCATGACACGCCAGTGTGGAACCTTCTGTGGACAACTCTTGAAATCAAGAAAGGCTGTCAGTGGGCCTTTCTTTCCACACCTGTGGAATTCAGCCTTATCTGATAGGGAACAGGCAAACATATATACAAATTGTGATTTGAGTGCAAGATGAGTGTCATGGAAAATATATATGGATGTCTTCCTCGGAGAGCATCTCAGATTGGGTCTGAAAAAATGTACCTGAAGGACAGAGGTTTCCAGGCTGAGCTTGGAAGATTGGGAAGGACCGATGGGGGCAGGGGACATATCCAACTCCTCTCCACATCTACTTATTTTTATGCCTCCTTTTGTTGTGCACAGGAAGATGATAGTGGCCAGAATGTGCTAGAAGGAGGCGTTCACGGACAGTTGCTATTTAAAAGCCTTGTGACTGTTGCATGCATCATTCTCTCTGCATGTAATATCTCCTGCAGCGCCCCTCCCTTTCCAGCCCTCCATCTTTCTCTGTACAAATCCTCCACCATTTACCTAAATAGGGCACACTCTGCCTTTAGGTCTCAGCTTAGACATTGTTTTCCCAACTCAGTGACACTAGTTCAGGGTCATTTCTGTCATGCCTTGTACCTCCCCCTACTGCTTATCACAGGGTATTTTATTGTCTAATAATCTCATGCATCTGCTGATAACCTGTAAGCTTCTAGAAGCATGCACTTTACCATTCTTCTTTGAATTCTAAGCCTAGCACTATGGCTGGCACATGGCAGGTATTTGACATGTGTAAACTGAGTAGATTTCAGTACCCAGCTCATGGGTGTAACCTGCGGTTACTGGTGTCACTGTAAGTTATAGCGATAAGGGCCCCAGGGTTCATGAGGATCCAGTGCTCCACTAGCTGTCACTAAGCATTGTAGCATAGACGGTATACTTCTGATATTACACAGTAGTTTTAACTTCCTTTTATTTTCACCGTACTCTGCAAGCTTATTAGAGCATGTGGTCCATGCTGCCTGAGACCCTCATTAAGCTTTCCCTGAAACAGCTGCATGAATCTGGGTGCACAGCATCTTAGAGCAGCTAGAGCTAGCTGCTAGCACAGTAGGCAATGAACCCCGGAGCACCTGGGTGGCTCGGTCCGTTAAGTGTCTGACTTCGGCTCAGGTCATGATCTTGTGGTTCATGGATTTAAGTGCCGCATTGGTCTCTGTGCTGACAGCTCAGAGCCTGGACCCTGCTTCAGATTCTGTGTCTCCTGCTCTCTCTGCCCCTCCCCTGCTCATGCTCATGCTCATGCTGTCTCTCAAAAAATAAATAAACATTACAAAAAGAGAGATGAAACAAGAAACTGAAAATGAGTCCTCCCTCCCTTTCAAGCATTAGGGTTCTTTTCAGTATAATCTGAAACAAAAGTTGGTTCATCTATCTTTTCCTATTAGAATATTCAAGCTATTGCCATCTTAACGTAACCTCATTTTTTTAAGGTTGTTAGTGGCAATAACCAACCTAGTCACCTTTTCTTTAGGAGTGAAATGCTTGCCCCTTGGGATGAGAGTGAGGTGTTAAGTAAAAGACTTGAAGTGATTTGATTTCAGTATCTCTAAATTGCCTTTCCAAACACAGTACTCAAATTTAGGATAATCGTCAAGCTTGGCACTTGTAAGGAGCAAGTTCTGCCTCTTGTCTAGACAGTCAACATACCCTTGTATTTGTAGTAATTGGGGAAGAAAGCTGGCTTTTGTGTGATAAGCTGTAAAAATGATGTGTTGCAGTAGTCGAAGATGACAAATGAAGAAAGGAAAGGAAGTCACAGTGATGCCTAAATTCAAGCCAGGCTTCTGTGTCCCACTCATTCGGTTTCCTGCTTATTTGTCTGTACGCTTCTGTATGTGGATACACCCCCCCACCTCCCCAGCATAGCTTATGTTGGCGCCCAGTATTCACATGGTGAGGCCCATGTATCAATGGCCTGTTAGGGAAACACAGCCCCAAAGGGAGAAGCTGTCACTTCAAAGCATGCCACAGTGCTTAGAGATAGCCAGGAAATTAACCATGTCGGCCTGATAATATTTCCTTAAAAGCCTGAAACCCTTTCTTTGATGCTGATAGTTATCAATTTCTGCTATGAAATTGTGTCTATCATGAGGAAATGTATAAAGGTTTGTTTTTTGGTGTGTGTGTGTTTTTGTTTTTGTTTTTCTTTGCATTTATCTAACCCCAAGGAAATAGGACTGGTCTCTCCTGATTGCTCTCCTAGGAGAGAAATTGTTGGAGCGGATGTGGAAGTGAAACACAAGGAAGAAGAGAGACAGGTTCTGTCCACTCAATACTTTGACTTCTTTCTTCCCACTCCTCTCCTGATGTTGTGAAAGATATTCTCTAAAATTTATGTGCTCCAGCACACCCTTCTCCCCCTGTCACGGGAGGGAGATAGAACTCCAACCCATCATGGTGTTTTCTTTCTAAATGCTTCTGACACAGTCAGGTTGTCCTTATCAAGGTAGTATTATTAGATAAAAATGTGTTTTGTGTTGATCACTAAATCCCCCATGATACATTAAAAAATAAACAGCTAATTTAGCATATGAGGCTCCCAGAAGGTGAGAGGGCTATGGAAACTTTGGAGATGGTTGAGCAAAGAAAGTGAATGAAATTGAATCGCTTTAAAAAAAAATAAGTAAAAGTATTGAGAGTTGTAGTTAATCTAGTAAGAAGTGAGATCAAGGATACCTTCACATTTGGGGAATAGGATCATTTATAATACAGAGAAGGGTGATGAACCAAATCGCTGGCTCAGATTATAGGATGAGGGATTTGGCTTATGTGGAATGTGGATGCTCCTTACTTTTAGGATTGATGAACAAGGGAACAAGATACAAAGGACTAGATAACTTAGCTGAAAAAGAGATGTATTTTTTGTACCTGGATACCTGAGGGGGGCTAAAAAACATACTGTGTTTTGTTTTGTTTTGTTTTGTTTTGAGTATAGCTCCTAGATTGAAAGAATTATAATTGAACAAAAAATTCTTTGTCCATATCCATAGGTAATAAAAGAAACAACTTTATGAATAACAATGAGGTTTAGATCTGGGAGCTACTGCCTAATCTTACTCTGTGAAAGATGATTGTGAGTTCTTAGGTAATTGCTTTCTTGATCTGCTTTAGATTCAATAATCCTCTCATTGTTTTTAATTGCGTTAAAGTGTGTTTATTAAGGTACTAATGAGAATGAAGCTATACTGATTAAAAACAAAATTATTCATTTAAACCTTTCAATGTTATCAAATGAAAGGTAGACTCTAACCTTGGAAGGTGAATCCTGTACATTTCCTATTATTTGCTGTGTGCCTAGTCTGTTTTGTTTTCCAGTCGTTGATTCTAGATCTGTTAAAGTTACAAAATTTTTATGAAGTGAAACTGCTTTTTAAGTCATAAAAGCAGTTTATCCAAAGAGCTCCATGCAGGGTGCCTCTTCCCTAGTGATTTTTATAGCATCTAATCAATAAATAAATGCACAGCTGGGTAGGTAATGCATATTAAGTTAGTTTGCTTATCATCCCCTTTTACAATTTGTAGAAGATTTGGGATGAATTTTTCCTTTCCTGCTCCCCTATTCTTGCTCATCAACTTGAATTGCAGCCACTCTTCCTTTCTTTTGGAACTATACTTCTAAATCTATCTCTCCAGTGCTTTTTACTGTTACTGTCTTTCCTTGTTTCTTGTGCCTGTTGTCTTTGCCTTACAGTCTGTGTTCAGTTTCATGTTTGTCTTACTTTTTTTTTTTTTAATGTTTTTTAATTTATTTTTGAGAGACAGAGAGAAACAGTACCAGCAGGGGAAGGTCAGAGAGAGAGAGAGAGAGAGACACAGAATCTGAAGTAGGCTCCAGGCTCTGAGCTAGCTGTCAGCACAGAGCCCAACGCGGGGCTCGAACCCACGAACCGTGAGATCATGACCTGAGCCAAAGCTGGACGCTTAACCGACTGAGCCACCCAGGTGCCCAGAACACTGTCTTACTTTTTAAATAAGTGGGTGAATTTATTTTTTCAATGTTTATTTTTGAGAGAGAGAGAGAGAGCACAAGTGAGCATGAGTGAGTGGGGGAAGGGCAGAGAGTGAGAGAGAGAGGGAGACACAGGATCCAAAGCAGGCTCCAGGCTCTGAGTTGTCAGCACAGAGCCTGACGCAGGGCTTGAACTCACCAGCTGTGGGATCATGACCTAAGCCAAAGTTGGATGCTCAATGACTGAGCCATCCAGGTGCCCCGATAAGTCCATGAATTTAAATGTTTGAATCAATTATTTTCTCTTTTCTGATTACCTCCCACCTTCTGACTGACCCCTTGAAAGCAGATCAGCAGTCTTCCTTTGGAATGCTCCAGCCTAGACCTACAGCAGGGTGGGTCCACTCCACAGTAGCTCTGTCTGCAGGCTCCCTCTTGGTCTCCATGATCACTGCCTGAGTGCAGGCCCCTGAACTTCACTTACTTCCCGATCTCCTACCATTCTTCGTGCCCCACCTCTGTGCTTCTTGTGAGCGCCTTCCTGCCCCTTCCTCAGACTATAGCTAGATGACCTTTCTAGGATGCAAATCTGCATTGTCCCTCATTGTTCAAAATCCTTTACGACCAATCTCTTATTCTCAAGATGCAGTCCAGTTCCTTGGTGTGCACTAAAGCCCTTCCAATAAGCTGAACCTTCCCATCTGGGAGCTAGCCTCCTCTCCCCCGGCACTACTTATATCTCCCCTAACCAGTTACTCTGTTCACATCGAACTCAACGCTTCGGGTGCAGGAAACAGGCTAAGCAAAACCATGAAGCTGGAAAATGTAGCACTGCCTGCGCCACGGAGTGATTGGGAGTGGCCTACCAAGTGCTGATCATATTTATGAAGCATTGCCGTGGCCGGTGCCAGAGCCCCAGTGTCCAGCTAAGGAATGACAACGAAGGGGTCATGAAGCCGTCTCATCAAGGGTAGAGGAAGGCTGGTTCTGAAGAGCTTGCTGATAACCGCCTTCATACACTGACGCCCTCCGTTGTTTTCCCCCCTTCAGCCTGTGATGGTGATCACTGGGGACCCCACTGCAGCAGCCGGTGCCAGTGCAAAAACGGGGCTCTGTGCAACCCCATCACGGGGGCATGCCACTGCGCTGCAGGTTTCCGGGGCTGGCGCTGCGAGGAGCGCTGTGAGCAGGGCACCTACGGTAACGACTGTCGCCAGAGATGCCAGTGTCAGAATGGAGCCACCTGTGACCACGTCACGGGGGAATGCCGCTGCCCGCCAGGATACACTGGAGCCTTGTAAGTGACACCCTGCTGCGCTATGTGGCAGAGTCCGCCCACCTTCTCCAGTCATGCTGCTGCCACCATCCTCTTCCGTGCTTCTGTTTCTCTTGCTGCTTGAAGTCACTGAGAGGGTGAGGCTCCAGGTGCAGATAGGGAGATCCGCAGGGACGGCCACTAGATGCCCTGCTGTTTAACCCTTTGACTTCAGACCCAAGACAAAGTCTAAGGGCTGGCTTCCATGCTGTCCCTCTGGCAGGGCAGAGACAGAGGACTGGGATGTAGCATTGGGTGGCCACATTGGTGGGTTGTTGGGGCAGCTTTCAGGATCTGCCTCGATTCCCCCACAAGTGCATTTATTTTACACTGCCTGTAGGTAATGGTCCCTACTGTTCTGCTTTGCGTGGTCACTAATTAGCTGGAGAAAGCTGGGCAGGTTCGGTGCCCTAGAAAAGAGGAAAAGAGGAAGGTGTTAGAAATAGTCCATGATAAAAGTTTAACTGGGTTATTTAATGCCTGTGGATACATATGTTGCTTTGTGAACATAAAAGAAAGGTATCACATCCATGCAGGATATGTGGGTGCTAATAGTTTCATTCTTTCTAGATAAAATTGGAGCATCTTCTTAACCTCCACTACTTTCTTTATTTTGTGTGTGAAGGACATTCTTCAGTTGGCTTGTATGAGCAAACAGAATAAGAGAGAATTTGGCACACACAAAAAACTAGGACATAGAAAAATCTCATTCTCTTACTGGGAAAATTACACTTGTAAATCACAGAACTAAAACTTAAAAAGATGGCGGCTGATTAGGTAAATACTTCCTGCCAACAGTATTAACAGCTATAAAGTCGAGCTAAAGAAAAAATTGCATTAGCCTCGAAAGCCCTGGTTTTTGGAAGAATGAATGATCATCTCAAACTGCTTAATTGTTAATATTGCTTTTATGAGTTTTATCAAGGCCGCAGTTGAATAAGGCTTTGGAACACTTGGAGCAATTTTACAGGAGAGCAGACAAGATAAAGGCTTATAGAAGAAGGTTCCTTCATAGAAAAGGATGGGGGTTAAAGACATGGAAAATGATCAGTTGCAGATTGGTTATGAAGAATATGTGCATAAAGCAAATGTTTCAGTCTCCTTTGAGGTTGGAACAAACACACAAACAAAAGCAGATAAAATAGTTTCGTTAGAAAATACCCCCAAAGAAAGGAGAGGTCTAGGTAACCCCTCAACGACCTTTCCAGCCAATAGGATTAATGCTTTGATGCTAATGAAATGAAGAACTTTGAACGGAGAAAGCTTGTCTGTTGCGGGATCCTGGGTGCTGTTGTGTCTGTGAACCTGAGGGTCATGGGGTTGGGTCAGTAATGCTGTCTTTTGTCACACTTCAATTCCTCAGCTGTGAGGATCTTTGTCCTCCTGGCAAGCATGGCCCACAGTGTGAGCAGAGATGCCCCTGCCAAAATGGAGGAGTGTGTCATCACGTCACCGGAGAATGCTCTTGCCCTTCTGGCTGGCTGGTAAGCTCTCTTCCTCCCCACTCCCTCCCCAGAGTACACAGAGAAGACTTTAGCACAAAGGAAAACTATATTGCAAAATTGCAAATTTGGAAATACCTGAGCATCTTCAAAGCTGGAAACCTTCAGTCCATTTTCAGGCAGAAGGTGATTAAATCTCGAAGTATACCCAGGGTCCTTATTGGAAAATACAGTGACCACCTATCCTGCACTTTGCCTCAGGATAAAAAAAAAAAGAGGGAAATATCTCATCTATTTAAGAGTGCAATGCTGTTATGCCTAAAAAACCAACACACACACCAAAGCAAATACATTAGTAACATCTGAGATCACTGATCACAGATCACCATAAAAAACATAAAAATAAGGGGGCACCTGGGTGGCTCAGTCGGTTAAGTGTCTGGCTTCGGCTCAGGTCAAGATCTCATGGTTCATGTGTTTGAGCCCCGCATCAGGCTCTGTGCTGACAGCTCAGAGCCTGGAGCCTGTTTCAGATTCTGTCTCTCCCTCTCTCTCTGACCCTCCCCTGCTCGCACTGTCTCTCTCTGTCTCTCAAAAATAAATAGAAACATTAAAAAAAATTTAAAAACCATAAAAATAAAGAAAATGATTTGAAATAATGCAAGAATTACCAAAATATGACTCAGATACATGAAAGGAGTAAATGTTGTTAGAAAAATGGTGCCAGGGGCTCCTGGGTGGCTCAGTCAGGTAAATGCCCAACTTTGGCTTAGGTCATGATCTCACGGTTTTTAAGTTCAAGCCCTGCAGCAGGCTCTCTGCTATCAGCACAGAGCCTGCTTCAGATCCTCTGTCCCTGCTACTCTCTGTCCCTCTCCCTTCTCTCTCATGGCTCTCTCTGTCTCTCACTCTCTCTCAGAAATAAAAAAAGCATTAAAAACAAAAAGAAAAAATGGCACCGATGTGGGGGGAAATATCAGTGCCTGGCTGGCAATAGTAAAGCATGCTACTCTTGATCTCAGGGTTGTGAGTTCAAGTCCCATTTTAGGCATAGAGCCTACTTAAAAAAATAAAGAATAGAAAAGGAAAGAAAAATGGTAGCAATGAACGTGTTGAATGCACGATTGCCACAAACTTTCATTTTGTTTAAAAAACAAAACATACAATGTATCTGGGAAGCACAGTAAAGCAAAACAAGGAAAATGAAATATGTCTGTAATTGTTTTTATAATTAAGTTCCATAGATCACTATTGTTCTTTGAGAACATTAGTCTCAACAGAGTTAAGTGTTATGTGAAGAAATGATCTGGTCATATAAATGCGGAGACACATCGAGGTGAACCAGGTTACCAAGGTATGGCAGAGTTTCTTAAAGCCTTTCATATGAAAATCCAAGAGGAAGCTATAACTCACCACACTTCCCAAACTTTGACCATGTTACACTTTCTCCATGTAGTATCACATGGGCTTAGTTTTGTGCCATTGGGACATACTCAGTGTCAAAGCTGGTTTGCTACCTAGATTTCTCTGAAACTGGGTGTGATATGGTCGTTACCTGCATTGGTTTATGTGTACATCTGCTTGAAGGCACAAGAGTGAATGACCAAGGTCTGTCTCCTTCAATAACAAACAGAAATTAAGAGAGCAATTCACTTCACTGTCACCTTCTATCACCAGGAGCTGTAGTGGAACTATGTTTGTAGGGTCATAAGAGACTTCTTAATTACCAAATCCGGTGACAACCTTTCTGTGCTCATTCTGCTTGACTTCACCAAAGCTTCCTACCCTCTTGCTTGTCTGCCTCCCTTTCATAACCTTTTTCTCCATTTCTTTGCTAACTCTTCCCCTACTTCTCTTACTGAAGATCTCTTTTCCTAACCCCCTTCTTCTACACGCCACTTTATTACAGTATTTCCTAGGTTTCAGGCTTATCTTTCTTCTCTTTTCTCACTATAAATCTCTGGAAATCTCACCCAGATCCATGGCTGATCCAAAAATCAGTCATCTACTCTTTTTTTCCCCAAATCTTGACTTTCCTTATGAGTAGTGACATGTATTTGTCACTGTCCTATTAAACACCCCAACCTAGAGGACCTATAGACATGAAGCCACCATCTACTTGGGCTGTGCCCAAGCTGGAGCCTTAGGAGCCAGTCATGGACTGGAATTGGTCTGGTAATGCCCTTGTTGTAGTTCTGAAGCAAAGGAGAACTAGAGTTCACTTCCCAGTGAGAATCATGGGAAGTAAGGGGGAGTTCAAGGTGTGAGGACCACGTAGAGAAGTGGAAAAGAAATACCAGACTGAAGGTTGGAGTAAGCAGACAAAAATGGTCTGGTTCTAGAGACAGAGCCTGGAGAAACCCCTTAAAGCAATGGAGTCAGGGTGAGAGGCCTTTTACTGAGTGCCTGATGATGGCGTGAACAAGGGAGCTATAGAGAAGTGGTGAACTGGCTCATACATCATCAAAGTCAGTGTTAATGAAACCAGACTTGTCATAACACCCAAGTCTTCCTTCTTTAAAAAATTTTTATGTCCTTATTTTATTTTGAGAGACAGAGACAGAGAGTGAGCGGGGAAGGGGTAGAGAAAGAAGGAAACACAGAATTTGAAGCAGGCTCTAGGCTCAGAGCTGTCAGCACAGAGCCTGACACAAGGCTCAAACCCACGAACCATGAGATCATGACCTGAGCTGAAGCCAGATGCTTAACTGACTGAGCCACCCAGGCACCCCAGCACCCAAGTCTTTCTTAAAGCTACTCCTTTTCTGCTTTTTAAAAATCTTAGTTAAAACCAGCATTTCTTTCTTATTGCCCCAAATAGAAATACTGAATTATCTTTGACTCCTTCCCTTCTTCATTTCTTAAAAGCAGTCTTTTGTCACTGTTGGCCATTGCTTGGTCCTTGGCAAGGGAAGGATTTTGTTGGGGCAGCAGAGTATCCAGAAAGCTCCATGTTCTTTGGATGAAAAGTTATAGGCATTCTACTCTAGGACTGTTGTAAAGACATTGTTGAGTTGCCTGATCTTGAAATTGAAGCTTTCTTCTTCTTGGTTTGGGTGGTTATGATGTGGGATAGTGACAACCACAGGCTTGGACCGTGAGTCCCAATAACTGGGTGGATGGATCCTCCCTTTCACCAGTATGTCTGCACTCTGGAGCTGCTGCCTTGGTAGAGGTTTCTTACTGAATGCTTTGGGTCATTTCTCAATCTGTGTAACTAAGCTTCTAACGTTTACTTCTCTCTTCAGTATTTTATTTGTGTTAATACTTTAGGTGCTTATCAAAGATGAACATATATACCTTTTACACATACATATACACACATGCATTGCAGCTCATAAGAAAAATGTCTTACTTAAAGCTATTGCTCACATTAACCTTTATTCATAGACAGCATCTCACCAACATCTCTGAAGCTGATGTGGGACCGTTACAAAATGTACATAGGGTCAGTCCCTGGGAGAATGAGGATTTTCACCAGAATTCCTGCTTACTACAGATTGACCCTTGGCACATTGTTTTTTCAGCCGTGTTGTTATGGTGTGCTAGAGTGGAGGGATTAGAGCTTCTTTTTCATGTCCCCCTCATCACATTGTGAACTAATTAAAGGTTGTGACCTTCTCACTTTGATTCTCAGAGCTTAACTCTATGCCTGATGCATAGATGATTCTCAGTGAGGCATTGATCTGAATCATCTCTCAAAGGCTTTTTCAGTTCCAAAAGTCTGTGGAAGAACTTTCCCTGTTTGTAGAGAGCTAGAAACCACCAGAGGAGACTTAATTAGCACACCAACTGCCTTTGTGGGTAGCCAGGAGTTAGAGGAAACGTATTTTCTTATGCTATCCAGAATAAACATTTACAAAACCATCTGGTGTTTGCTAGCCTCCAATTTCAGAGTGCCCACAGTCTGCCTTTTTTTAGAGAGAAGGAGGACAAAGCAACAGCTTGCAACAGTTAAATAGTTTAAAAATCCCTGTTATTTGGGATATGTTGTTTGTTCTAACAATCGCTCCAATAAATAGATGATAAGCTATGTGCCTAAGTTATATGGCCAAGTGAAGCAGACAACAGGAGAGTATTTCGTTGACTTATTGGTACTTATTCTTGTAAAACAGGGGATTGGGATAAATATAATGACAGGGCCTGACAAGATGGATGGCCTCTAGGGTGAGGAGACATGTCCAAGTTACTCTCTTGATTTTTCTTCCCAGGAAATAAGCTTTCCTATTGATCTTGGCCCACCAATGTTTATTCAATGTGTTGAAAACAAAAGTGTGTTTCATCTATAATAACATGTCCAGGTTCATTTTTGTAGAACTACTTTATAGGCAATGTTCCTGTTAATCCAGGTCCACAAAATTCCCATCTTATGTTACATTATACCTTATAAAAAATAAAGCCAATGATAATGTGTGTTTTCCTTAGAACATATGGTAAAGCATTTGGATATCCCATTTGCACCAGATGGTGCATTCATGTAATGGATGTTCAGTAAGTATTGTTGACTTATTGTACATGTACAACACAAGGAAGAACACTTAGGAGAATTTACAAATTCCTTAGGTTACCATAATACTTTCATGTAACTTATGTGAAGTTATTTCATCTTAAATTTCAGTTTTTTAATATGAGTATTTATCAAGATTATTCTGCCCTTTTAAAAAAAATTATCTATTTTGAGAGAGAGTTCGTGAGCAGGGGAGGAGCATCGAGAGAGAGGGAGAGAAAGAGAGAATCCCAAGCAGGCTCCCTGCTGTCAGCACAGAGCCCGATGCAGGGCTGGGACCCACAAACCATGAGATCATGACCTGAGCTGAAATCAAGACGGTTAACGGACTGAGCCACCCAGATGTCCCTATTCTGCCGTCTTTGAACATGTCTTGAGATCTAGGGTTACCAAGTACATAAGTGCATTTAAATTTCTAACATTTTTCAGACGATGAACAGAGTAAAACCCCCTTGATCTAATTATCTTGCAGCCCTGTTCCCCTATCTCCTCTTCCCTTTGTTTCCTTTCTTCTTTCCCTCCTCCTTTAGTCCTTCCCTGGCTGGAGGCCCATGTAATTTTCCAAATCTCTTTGAATGCAGGGCACAGTGTGTGGTCAGCCTTGCCCTGAAGGTCGCTTTGGAAAGAACTGTTCACAAGAATGTCAGTGCCATAATGGAGGGACGTGTGACGTTGCCACAGGCCAATGTCATTGCAGCCCGGGATACACAGGAGAACGGTAAGGGATAGTCTTATCTTTCTCTGATTGTTCCTAATGGCATGAAAGGAAAGCTTGAAGAGCCCAGGGAATACCTTTGGTACCACATATCTGTGGCTATTCTACAATATTCCAGAGGCATCTGTAGGGTATCAATGCGTTTGTCAGACTCTTTCCCAACTCAGTGAGTAGAAACTGAACCCTAGACAGTGATGGTGAATTGAAGAATTAGAGCAATAAAATAAACAAGTAAAATCACAGCTGTTCAGAACCCATGATAAATGTGTTGTGCTCCACAGCTGAGTGGCCAGCCAGTTCAGACACCAAAACTTTTTACATTTTAAATATTTTTTGATGATTTATTCTAAAATTGAACATGTATCTGGTTAGCTTTAAAAAGTGTGCTGGGCATAAGCTTCTTATGATTCAGTATCCCATTAAGAATACCAGTCATTTCCAAAATGACTGCTTAGGAACCCTTATTGATAATATAAACTCTTAAATATGGAGAACAAACAGAGGGTTGCTCTAGTGGTTGTGGGGGCGGTTCTAAATGGGTAAGGGGTATTAAGGAATCTACTCCTGGAATCATTGTTGCACTATACGTAACTAACTTGGATATAAATTAAGAAAGAAAGAAAGAAAACATCACATATGTCCAAAAAGGTAGAAAGTAAGAGCGTGTTAAAGAGATCTATGGAATAAATATTTTTTCATGTTAAACTCTCAAAAAAAAAAAAAAAAGAGAAGTGAATAAACTTAAAACAAATAATACCAGTCATTTCCCTGTGTAGCAGTGACCGAGTAAGATCTGGTGGCCTCTAAGACTCTAAGAGTGAATGAATGGCTGTGTTCACCAGGCTCCTCCATCCACTGTCATGTTTTGTATTAGATAGTAAAGTGTTAACCTAGACGGCTTTGCCCACCTTACTCCTTCTCATTTGCTCGTTCTCTTACATCCTGAAAGACCAGATAACCAAGCTTATGTGTGGTTACAATTGAAGAAAAAAGACTTGAGCCATAGGAGATTATAATGGCTCACAACAAACATTTTTGGAACCTGTGTCCTTAGAAACATCCTTATCGCTAATGTTCAAATAATAATTTTACTTTCCTTTGGGGTTGCTATCAGGATTCAATAAGTACACTAAAGTGGTTACAACAGGCGGAGGTTTACAAATATTAGCTCTTATTATAGTTGAGTGATTTCTCTGAACTGTATAAATACTAGTGATTGTCAATTTGAGTGATGTCCAGGGAACAAATAAAAATTAACTAATATTATCTTTTGATGATATCTGTGACCTAAGAATTTCTTCAACCTTCTCATCTAAGTTTTTGACTTTTAATTAGATACTACAGCGTGGCCCACCCCTTACCCCCATTCCCTCCCAACTTAGAATTTGCACTTTCTTATTAAATTTATTTCTAAGAATTTTGTGTTTTTTGGAAAATCCATTTCAGTTTCTAATTGGCTATTTCAGGATAAAGACATGCTTGATTTTCAGTGTTTTTATTTAGTTTCTCTACCAACATTTTAAATTAATTCAAATGTTACTTAGAAAACACCAAAGTTATTTTATCACGTACAGAAAAAAAGATATTTGTCTCTACTTTTCAATATTATAAGGATCGTTTCATTTTCTTGAAATAATTGCATTAATCAAAACCTCTAAATCAGTGTTGACAAACAGAGGTAACACTGGGAATTTCCTGTCTTGTTCCTAATTTTATTGAAAATGGCTTCAATATAGTTTCATGTTTGTTACTGGTTTTTAGTAAAATTTTGCATGCTTGAGTGTTTTTTAATGCCTGTTTTTATTAGGAACTTTTGTTAGTATTATCTGTTTAACTTCTTTAAAGTTAATGAAAAGCCTTTAATGAAGGCTTTTGTTAATGTAATTATTTATTTTACATTTACTTTTTGATGTTGCAAATTATTGACACCTTTCAGAGCATGGTTTTCAGAATATGTAACTGGGCTTCTCAAAAAGTTTTTGTGACCTACATTCTGGCTTTTGGTTGTATTTTGGATAGATGAAGATAATAGCTTTGTCTAATATTTTAGGGCACTAAAAAAATTAAATACAGACCCTTGAAAAACTCAGAGGTTTGAGGCGCTGACCCCCTATTCAGTTGAAAAATTATATATAACTTTTGATTCCTTCAATACTTAATACTGCTTAGGAAGCCTTAGTGATAATATAAACAGTCAATTGGCACATATTTTGTATGTTGTATGTATTACTATACTCTTACAATAAAGTGAGCTAAAGAAAAGGAAATGTTAAGAAAATTCTAAGAGAAACTATATTTACAGTACCATATTGTATTTATTTAAAAAATCTGCACATAAGCAACTTGTACATTCTAAACCCATGTTATTTGAGGATCAGCTGTCTAATCGTTTTTCTTGTCCTCTAGTGGTTTAAGTCTCAAATCTGAGGCAACATAAAACAACAAACATATAAGACAAACTTGTAAGGCAGAGTTAGACTCACCTTATTTAGATGCAGGGGAGAGGGAATAACTGCTCGTTTCTAGGTGAATTTTCGATTAAGGCAAAGAAGGCACAAGCCAAAGAAAGACAAGGAAGGTGAAGAGGGGCCATCTTGAGTTGTTGTTCTGATGACTATCATTTTTCTGGTGAACTGATGACATGATTTCTGTTTTTAATTATACCATCCCCATCTGGGTTCTGGACATATACACACACAGCGTGCCCATTTGTCACCACGATAGGGGAAAATGAGTGGCTCTGGGGCAGTTTGTGGTGACAGCAGCTTTGAGGGCCCGGGGCCGTGGCATTTCCCTGTTTTGAGAAGTCAGCACAACTCGATTCCCGAGGTTAGACCAGAGGGCTGCCGCCTGGGGGAGCAGGTACCACCACTGGCAGCTTCCCACAAAGCGTTCCCAGGATGTGGGCATGCACTGCCAGCCAGAGTGGAAGCAGAACAAACAAAACAGACACCTGGTAGGCAGGCAGAGTGGCTCATGGGATGACCAGATAATAGTCCTTGGGGCTTGTGGACAGGATAGGAGGACATTGTGGTTTGGAACTGTCATGTGGCACAACCAGACAAGAAGGAAGATACACATATCTATATATATCCCTTATATCCCCAAAAGGGAGATCAGACTGTTTGACAAAGACTTTCAAGTTCGCTGACCTGAAAGGTGTAAACTATATCATGGTAGCTTTTATTTTCTGGATAGAACATGTCTACTTCTAGAAAGATATCCTACCATCTGGTGGCTTCCAGATTCTCAAACAAATTCTTCTGAAGGGAGTCAAAGAATGTTCTTAATGCTAATGGGTCGCCATGGAATTGCTCAGGCCTTTGGGGTCCTTTCAAGTAACTGGTGCTCCGTAAGCGCTGCATGGAGAGATGTGTGCCTCAGTTAGGCGCTCTGTTAAGGTGAAGCCAGGACTGTCTGGCCATGCCTGTGTTCCCTATTAACACGCAAGTGAAAAATGAATGTGGATCAAAGGAGGTAAAGTCAGAAATTACAGACAGGAATTAGGGGGGTATGGCACTGGTCTCCAGTGGGGGAACTTTCTGGTATCTAGGATTGAGGAAAAGTTGGCTGTTTTCCAGCACTTTTTCTACTTTGCCCAGAGCAGTAGTTCCAGATGATTGAAAGGCAGGCAGCTGATCCCTCCATCCCAGGTTTAATGAGGAATGCGATTCTTTTACACTAAATCACGGTTTGGCCCAATAATTCCAGGCACTCTAGGGAGGGACCTGCTCAAAAGGATCAGGGAGAAAGGAGCTGCTGCCCCTTGCATGCTAACTCACTTCCTTTTCCATCCATTTGTAAGAAGATGCCATACAATAATCAAAATGGTATTAAAAGAAGCCTGTGACCCTCATTGGTTTGGGAATTGGTGTCATAGTTTGTTATCTCTACTTAAAGCTTATCCATTCCTCCCCCCCCCCAATTCCAAGCATTATTCAAAAACAAAAAAAATGAAAAATATATAAACTCCAAATTTCTATATTTCTCCTGTGGCTAATATTTATTGCTATATCTTTATCAGCCTCTCTGCCATGTCTCCTAAGAAAATCTATTACCTCTCTTACTAATTCCGAAGATAGCTTTTTTTTTTTTTCGTTGTTCTGCCTGGGACCACAAAACCAACATTAAGGCCATGACATTCATTGAAAATGATGCTTCTTTTAGATAAAGGGGACCAAAAGGGAGATAAGTCTGGTTGACAAAGACTTTTTTAACTCTGCCAACCTGAAAGGGATAAGCTACTTTGTGATTGCTTTTATTTTCACGATGGAAAATGTCTACTTCCAGAAAGATACCCTACCACCTTGGTTTGGTAGATGAAAACAGACATAACTATTATTAACAGGATTCTCTTACAAGTGCAACATGGATGAAAAAGGAAGGAGACTATGCAGGGAGATTTACATAATGGCTACTTTAGTAAGTAAAATTCAAATGGCTTTTTGCCATTTATAACACAAACTAGTACTATGTTTTATGATAGGTTAGAAAGGTAAATATGGTCGAGGTCCAGCGATTATGGATTTTGTTTTCCCAAAGAAAAGGAAGCCTCTGCCAAGATGAAACACACACACTGGCTCCCTGTCATTTGGCAGCGGACGTTTTTTCTAGGCTTCCGAGCTATACTCAGTTCACCCACTTTTAGAGCTAAGTTTTTTGCTAAGTTAAAATCGTGGATCCTAAAGCTCCACATTTGGGTTTGTTTTCTTTTCTTTAAAAAAATTTTTTTAATGTTTATTTATTTTTGAGAGACAGACACACAGAGCATGAGCAGGGGACTGTCGAAAAGGGAGACACAGAATCTGAAGCAGGCTCCAGGCTCTGAGCTGTCAGCACAGAGCCAGACATGGGGCTCGAACCCACACTGTGAGATCATGATTTGAGCCAAAGTCAGCCGCTTAACTGACCGAGCCACCCAGGAACCTGTGTTTGTTTTCAAATCCATATAAGAGAGAGAAAGCAATCTTATTTTATCTTGTTTATCTTTTTGGTAATGAATTGTAGGAAAATCTGGACAGATTGCAAAGTTGTCTTACCATCCTTTAGCTGAGCCGTGACGAGGCCGATTTGTTATACCTCAACATTTCTTTCTCCAAAGTTTACATCTTTAAGGAATCAACTAGTGACTTGGCTAATTAAAGCTTCTAACAAGTTAAAAATAGAGCACCCTTTAAAAATACTCTGGTCTAAAAATAGGTATACTCCTGGGTAACTTTAAAACCCACGTCTGGTTTTATGCTAAATGAGAGTTACTGCAGGACTTTGCCAATGATTTGGTGAGCAGTTGATCTGAAGATTTTGCCTATTGACAAACATACCTAAAGATGTCTTGAGAGTCAGGTGAAACCAAGTTCACAGGAGGCCCCTTTCCTTTTCTCTGTCTCATGAAATATGTGCTAGAGCCCAGCCTGACCAGAAAAGTGTCAAAGGGACCTGGAGATTTATTTTCTACTCTTAAATAGAATCCCAGCCACTCTTGGTATTGTTACTCATCACACCCCATAAAACATATGCAAAGCCTTGTGGGAAATGTTTGCTTTTCAGCCCCTTTGCCAGTGCCTTTAGGTATCCTTGAATTCATTATTATGCACTTGTTGTTTACATTATACTGATCTAAAAAAAAAATGTAGTGCTGACCTACATTTTTGACCTTGGTCCTGGCATGACATGAGAGCCACATGGGAAGTGTCTGTTGATATCCACAAAGTGTACCCAACTTATGGCCAGCGCTCGGCTAGACGAGTCCCCTTCTCCCTCTCCCTTGGCAGGAAGTGCTCCTTCTGTTGCAGGAAGGCTCCGTGAAGTCACCTTGCCAGGTCCCAAAGACACTTGGCGGGTTGGACAACCAGTCATGCATTCTCTGGAGCGATGGTGATTTTCTCTCCTCTACCATACTTCCTTTGGCCACTTTGTTTCCCACCTGATCCAGTTTATCTAGAGCCTGTTCTTCCTTGGGGACCAGACTCTCATGTTATTTTTCAAAAGATAAAGTAAGTTTTTGAGACCTGATATTTTTTCTTGCTATTTGTCAACCCTTCTTACAGAGGACAATACCCCACTTTACAAAAAAATTTGTGCTGTGAAACTTCACGCGTCTCTAACGCTCCTGGCAAGAGTTCCTCAGTTGGAATCAAGGAAACCTGACTGCAATAGCTCTGACTTCCCTAGATCTAAAGAAGACTGTATTTATTAAACGCATAAGTTTCTAAATGAGGGACAATTATTGCCTTTTGACTTTGAAAAGAGCAGACACATGGCTGAGATTGAATATTGATACTGCCATGAAAGGCAAGAGAATTAACATTGTTTGAAATATGTGACAAAGTTTTATCTTTAATATATGGAGAGTGAATATTTTAATATTTTAATTTCCTAATTTGGGCAATTACTCTTCACCCTTTTTTGGTATCTCCTCTAGTGCTATATCTATATCTATTTAGCAAGCTCTAGGTAAAGAACATTCTTCTTGTGCCAAGTTCATAATTCTATTTTGGTTTTGGTTTTCTTATTCCTTTGAACATCTCATACTGCTATTAATACTCTCTGTAGCCCCAGAAATTCAGTTTACAGCTTTTATACCTGTAACAGGACTGCTGGGAAAAGAATAAACCAAATGTGAAAAGCAGTTTCAGTTTATCCAGCACGAAGCCTATCAGAACGGACTGTTATTTTTACGTGGCACTGACTCATCTGTCTTCTGCTCCCGCCTCCTGCTTGACAGGTGCCAGGACGAGTGTCCTGTTGGCACGTACGGAGCTCGCTGCGCGGAGCCCTGCCGGTGTGTCAACGGAGGCAAATGCTACCACGTGAGCGGTTCGTGCCTCTGCGAAGCAGGCTTTGCTGGCGAGTACTGTGAGGCGCGCCTGTGTCCAGAAGGGCTGTATGGCATCAAATGTGACAAGTGGTGTCCCTGCCACCTGGACAACACTCATAGGTGAGGCTGAGCCACCCCTGGAAGGATGTGTCCCATTAAAGCTTGACCTGTGGTGTCCCCTCTTTGGAAGGAGAGACTGACAGAGCGATGCCCACCCGGAGACCCGGCCTGCCTCTGCGTCGTCCTGCGGAGGAAGCATGAGGTCAGGGGAAGGCTTCTTCCCTTAGTGGGTGACAGTCCGAGTCAGAAGTGCTCAAATTGGTAGATGTTCTTGGCTGGATATCAAATTCTATTCTCCATTAATGGCCATTGCCAAAACGTAAATTTGCTGAGGTTAGCAGAACGTTTCCCTCAGAGAGGGATTCTGTGACATTCCCTTAGAAGCAAAGATGCAATGAGACACATGAGTGAAGCCCAGCGTGGTACGTAAAAATATCACAAAAATGGTTCTCACTGCAGCATCTTCGACTTGACCGCACATCTGTGTAGAAAGAGAGTATGCTGGTGGAAGTTCCCTAAAAGCGTTTTGCATGTGGCTGTCACATGTGAAATATGTTTTCAGAATTGATTACCCTGACATGGGACTCACAGGGGTCTTTTAGCTCAAAAATCTCTCAGAGAATTTCAGAACAGGAAACTGTGATCCCACCCACCCTAGTGTTGCTTGCCTGCCTTGCCTGAAAATGTCTTTCCACCCCCGTTCTTCCTCTCCCTCCCCAAGGGCCACATACTTAGCACTTAGAATTCTGGGTCTCCTTTGCAGACTGCTGGAAACGTTGGGTCTGACAAAAATGTAGCACATTATACAGCAATTCAAATGTTACAAGAATTACTTATTTGCATTCAGCACAGCTGTGACTTCATTTATACTCCAGAAAGGTAACTTGTGGCCACCTCAAATCTCAAATGCATAACAGGTAAATGTAAATAGAAGCCTGTGGTTGGTTTCTTCTTTAAACCATTGTTAGGAATGAAAAAGTGGACTTTATACTATGAGGGAGAGATAGAAAGAGAGAGGGAGAGAAACTGCTTAGAGTACGCTTTAGGGGGACATATCGAGGAAATGCATTCTCAGTGTATCTCAAGCAACATGTTGGGAGTGAAAATGAATAATCTCTGCAGAATATTGTTTTCCAATTCTCTGTGTTTAAGGAGCAGGCAGGATTAGGGACAAGCCATGAGTATGGCCACCTTTCCTGTGGTGTAGAAGGCTTGTCCCAGCAAAAGGTAAGCCTCGTGTAGGGACACTAAGAATACTTTAGTATCAGAGTGCTGCTTCATTGTATGCAGTCTGACATCAAAAAGATTAGTAAACGTATGCATAGCATAAGCATAGCTGTGCTATGGAAAGAGTTGGAGAAGCAGAGAGGATGTTGGTTTTGTTGGAATTGGGTATCATGTTAGGAGTGGCAGAGTCTACCTGGATAGTTACTTGACTGGCATTACCCTGGTAATTGTCACATAGGTCACATGCACCTAAGCACATATGCTTTCCCAAAGATTTACGTGAAATTATTTGACAATCACATAGATCAAAGGAACACTACAACCTGTCTGACAATGTATAACAGATAATCACCTTACAAACAATTGGCCTATGGAGTGTTTCCCTAAATGCTATTTTTAAAAATAACCTCTTGCAAATTTTATTTAAAACTAGTTGAATGTTGATGGTGTGATTCCGTCTTGTTGAATTCACAGTGGGAACCACCCATCTGACTCGTGTACCTTCAATGTCAATGTAAAACTCCTGGAAACACAAGGTTCCTTTGAACCAAGAGGCAGTAAGTCTTTGTATTAATTGAAAATCGAGCTTATTCATTTTACCATTAAAATTTTCTTTTGAGAGAGAGAGAGAGAGAGAGAGAGAGAGAGAGAGAGAGAGAGTGTGAATGCTAGTTGGGGAGAGGGGCAGAGGAAGAGAGGGAAGATCCCAACCAGGCTCCATGCTCAGTATGGAGCTTGATGCAGAGCTCAAACTCACAACCTAAGTGGAAATGAAGAGTTAGATATGTAACTGACCAAGCCTCCCAGGTGCCCCTCATTTTACCGTTTAATCAAGCTAATGGAGCTTACTTAATTCATGATGTATATGTATCCTAAACTTTTCATTTTAATTACTGAGATAACTTAAGCAATACATACTATTAGTTTATATTGTCTTTAGGTAAATGTTGAGTTACATGAGTTTATATATTGACATGTATTACATTCACATATCTGGGTAGGAGTTTGCGTCAGTTAGCTTTTACTGTATTAAAAAAAGAATTACAGAAAACTTAGTGGTATGAAACAATGATTATTTATTAACAGTTGATTTTTTTCTTTTTTTATGTTTATATTTGTTTTGAGAGACAGAGCACACATGTGTGCATAGGGGAGGGGCAGAGAGAATCCCAAGTAGACCCCGTGCTGTCAGTGCAGAGCCTGATGCAAGACTGAGTTCCACAGCTCTGGGATGATGAGCTGAGCTGAAATCAAGACTCAGATGTTTAACTGACTGAGCCATCCAGGCACCCCAGCGGTTGATTTTTTTGCTTGACTATTTGAGCTGAGCTCATCTTGCTGGTTCTTCTGCTTTTTTCCCAATATTCAGCTGGCAGACCAACTAGAGGTTGATTGGTCCTAGAATTCTTCCCCCACTTGTCTAGTGTTTGGCTGGTCAATGGGTGCCTGAGCACATGCCTTCAGCAGCTAGCCCATGAACCTGGGCTTCTTTTCATAATGACTGGCTTCCAAAAGCAACAAGAGATGGAGAAACCCCAATATGCCAACACTTGTCAGACCTTTGCTTATGTCATATTTGCTAATATCCCTTTAGTCAAAACAGGTCACACACCAATTACAGTTTCAATACATTCCACCTCCTGCTAGGGGGAGGTACAAAAAAATGTGTAGCCATTATTATTTTTTCAGTCTATCATAGGGTTGAACTAAATATATTTACAAGTGACATTTCTGTTTTCAGTTATAGCACTATTATAGAGCCTTAAGATATTCACTGTGACTCGGACTTTTCAGCTGAAAACGAATTTTTATGGTGAAACTGATTTTGACCCAGAAAATACAATTCCAGATTTATTAAGATTGCACATGGGATATGTATGTTAGCTCTTATTAATAAGGACTTTTAATAGCTGTGGGCAATCAGGATGTGCTTATTTGCAAATGCCACATAATTGCCATTACATTTGAGCATTAATGACATCTAAGGAAATGAATAAAAGGAAGTCAGATGATTCATTCTATTTTAGCCAATATTGTATTGGATACTGGTAATAATTTGCTCTTAAACTGAAATTTTTACTAGGGTATTTATATCTGGTTGCATAGGTGTATGAAAGGATAGATCTTCCTACACACATATAATTCTGTTTTCATGTACACAAAAGCAATCTGTTCTTTAGAAAGAAAGTGGATAGTAGTGTATCACCCTTCAACCTCCAGTCTGCTGCTCTAACAGCAACACGTAAATCTCATTACCAATTAAGCTGCCTGCATGAGAACCCATCAGATGCCTCCAAAGTGCTCTGGCTTCCTACATCTAATTACAAATTGCAGAATACTAATTTTGGTGTCAATCAATCTGAGAACCAGCGTGCTGAACTAATACTCACTGGGGGGCATCGAATATCAATTTCTGTGCCTGCCTGTAGCTTAGTTCAATTCCCTGGCCCCAGACTGTCTGTTTCATTTAACATTTACGTCTATACCATGAATATGATTTTCTACTTTTCAACGTAAAGTAATGATTTCTACTAAAAGATGTCTTTTTTAACAGTATGTTGAAATGACGTCAACTACTTCAGCCAATCCATGGCTTGAAAGACTTTTCTCAACTGTTGGGACTTTCTGAAGTTTTAATTTAAATGTGCCCCTGCTTTTGCACAGTACAGACTTTTATTGCTCCTGCTGACCCATGGATCTGTGCTAAATCCTAAGTTTTAGCCATTTTTTTCCTTCACTAGCCCTCCTAGCAGGTTTCTAACCCAACTTTTTCTTTGATGTATAAACAAACAAATAAATCTGGGTTTGGTTCTGATTCTGCTCCTACCTGTGTTGGGCTTTGAATAAATTACTCATTCCAGGTCCCCATTGCCCCATAAAGCGGGTTCATACCCAACACGTAAGCAGTGTGTGAGGATCAAATGAAATGGTGCTCATCAATTGCAGTGTGTGATATTAGCTCTAGCCTGTGCATTGACTTACAGCACCATCATAAATGTCACGTGAGTGAGTATTCCCTGCCATTCGTGATGGTTCCTTTTCAGCCACAACTCTGATGTTTTAAAAACTAATTCTACGGTGAATCTTGCCTATCAGTGCAGGTGTATAGAGATTATCATTCAGCACTGCTGGATGACTCGGAGGTATGGGGGAAGCAGATCAATGGTGGAAAACAAGACTTCAGAGTCAAATCCCACTACCCCTCAGCCAAGCTTTTTCCACTCACTCAATCAGTATTTGCTGTGCGCCCACTGTGGGCCAGGGAAAGCTAATAAAACATGCTTAATTCTTGCCCTCAGAGAACCCCAGGTCTAGAGGGGAAGGAAGACATGGGTCAAATGGAGAGGGCCAGGCAGAGAAAGGGGAAACAGTATTTTAGGCATAGGGAATAAATACCCATGTGATGGCCTTACATTGACAACACTCACTGCTTTTATCAATAAAAAGAAATCCACTGCAATTAAGTGTAGTAATAAAGAGATGATAATGACTAACGAAGAGTTTGGGGAAGTAGGCAGTGGCCAGATAACAAACACCTGTGGGCTGTATTTAGGGTGATCTTATTTCTAGGGTCACAGGGACTGTTTGGATTAGGGCTTGTTCTCCTGATGTAATTATGAATAACTCCCTCTTCACTCTTGAAAATGTCCTGGTTTAGATAATAAATTACATGGTCACTTGAGCTATATTAGACAGAATAGATTTTATCCTAAGGGTAGTGGGGAGTTTTTGAAGACTTTTAACAAGTAGGATAGGCTATATAACATCTACTTTTTAGGTGGCAGGGCATGAGTGAATGCTGGTGTTAGAAGGCATAAGGTGATCCCAGTTTTCAGAGATGGATGGCCTTGGCTTTGGGTAGCATGGTGACAAGGAGGATGGAGAGCTGAGGCTGGAGGCAGGGTATTGGGTTCTAGTGATGAAGTAGATAAGGAGAATGAGAAAGGAATTACCAGGGATAACTCTGAGGTTTCTGGTTTAAACACCTGACTGGCTGCTGGTAGCCATTGCTCCAGTGAGGTAAGTAAGAGTAAACCCTGGGGAATGAAGACAGGGGAGAACAAAGACTTGGTATTTGACATACTAAGTTTGAGATGAAGGTGCATGGTGTTTGCTGAAGGATAAGGAACTGATATGTAGATCTGAGGAGGTCTAGGTAAGTAGACTTGAGACTCAAACCCTTGTGTTTTTTTTAAATGTTTATTTATTTTGAGAGAGACAGAGTATGAGTTGGGGAGGGACAGAGAAAAAGGGAGACACAGAATCCAAAGCAAGCTCCAGACTCTGGGCTGTCAGCACAGAGCCTGATGCAGGGCCCAAACTCACAGACCATGAGATCATGACCTGAGCTGAAGTCGGATACTTAACCAACTGAACCACCCAGGCGCCCATCAAACCCTTGCCTTTTAAATCCAAACCTTCTATACCCAAGAACCCATGTTCAATGTAGGGTGGTACTTGGGTGTTTCTTTATAGCACATTCCCTGAGTTTGATGGATGCCTAGGCCTTTGCTTGTGGACACTTAATTGCAGCAGAGGAACAAAGTATCCAACCACAGGGCTGTGGCTGAGGCCCTTGCTGGACAGATTGGGATGTCAGGCCCGAGAGATTGTGTGTTTTCACTAAGATACCCAGGTAGTGAGAGAGCTGGAATTAGATCTCAGCCTTCCCCTTCCCCAGAAAATCATTCTTTCTAAGAGCAGAAAATCTACCGGTTGTCTTCAGGTGAGAGTCACTTACCAAATGTCTGGATCAGACAGTGGATTCTGTTGTCAGCTCTCATTAACGGGAGACGTTTATCTCCACTGCGGGGGAGGAAGACCGTCTTTAACAATCTTCCGACTGTGAGTGGAGCTGGTGTGATTATTGGGATTCTCCTGTGTCGAGAAGCACATGTGTTTTGCCACAGAGTGCCCTATTGTGTCAGCCTCACCAACGCATGCCTCTCAGCGCAGCTGATGTGTCCATTTGCTCTGGAGTGACAGCTGGCTGCCTGGCCTGTCACAGCAGCTGCTGCTTCAGGTAGAGACAGCTGCACCACCACCAGGTACAGGGAAGTGAGAGAGGAATCAGGCAGAGAAGGTCCCTTGGCCATCACCCTGGTTCTCTGATTTGGCCTTGTTCATTGGATGGAGTAGTTCTTGAAGGCTTCTCATCTAGTTGACCTCTCACTGAATTGGTGCTTTCAGTTTATGAAAATCACAGTGAGTTCCAGACAAAAGGATGTGGTTGTGATCGCCTTCCTGTTAGAGCATGGTGCTGATTTCACACAACATTTCTGTGGTACCAATCGGGTTTCGGCCAATTAATTAAATCATAGCAAGCCTGGGAATGAAATTTAAATTACTGTGCAATCACCCACCCTTGCATTGCTCATGGCTCAAGTGCCATTTGCATGGCCCTTGGGTGTCATGTTTACCCGGGAGTGACTTTCTCCTTTCATCCGTGTCTCTCAGCTGTCACCCCATGTCTGGAGAGTGTGCCTGCAAGCCGGGCTGGTCGGGACTCTACTGTAATGAAACATGTTCTCCTGGATTCTTCGGGGAAGCTTGCCAACAGATCTGCAGCTGCCAAAATGGGGCTGACTGTGACAGTGTGACTGGAAAGTGCACCTGTGCTCCGGGATTCAAAGTGAGTGGCTCTGAAGGAAGGAGCCGAGGGGTTCAATGTGGAGCATATTGATACCACATACTGTGTTTGACCTTTTCTGACATACAAACGAAGGTGCTAAAACCGGTCACATCATTAACAAGGAGAGTAAAGAGAGAAGTATTGATAAGGAACGTAAGTCATTCCCTTAGAATAATGACAGGAAAGCAGGTAAAACTATAAATGTACATTGATATTAATTATTTACTTAATATATATCATGTCATTTAATCATTCTTTACATAATTTTTTTCTTTTCCTTCCATAATTCTTTTACTATATTAGATAGGAAACAAAGAAATGACTTTTCCAAGTAGGATACATGTCATTGTTAATGTTTTTTTCTTAACTTTGTGCAATTTGAAGGCACATAATGTATTGAGTTAGTATTTATTGTGTATTTGCATGTGATGCTTAGCAGTTTCTAGGTTTTTCAGTGGCTCTGAGAAACTAGACCTTGCACATATGCCTGTGTGCCAATCAAGCAGAATTTTACCTAGTTTCTAGGACTTCTTAACTATGCATTAGGAATCGTTGTTTTATTTATCTATTTATTTTTAAATTTTTTAAAACATTTATTTATTTTTGAGAAACAGAGAGACAGATCATGAGCAGGGGAGGGGCAGAGAGAGAGGGAGACACAGAATCGGAAGCAGGCTCCAGGCTCTGAGCTGTCAGCCCAGAGCCTGACACGGAGCTTGAACCCACAAACTGTGAGATCATGACCTGAGCCGAAGTTGGACGCTCAACCGACTGAACCACCCAGGCGCCTCAGGAATCTTTGTTTTAAAGGAAGATGGTCTTGAGTATTTCCTCCCCTTTGAAAGAGGACAGTATTAACCAACGAAGATGTTGATGATTATTCTAGAGCACATAACATGGCGTGTGTGGAGTAGGTGATAAAGCCTCAGAGTTGAGAGGGTCTTTACAGGCTTTTCTACCCGATGTCAGTATTCTTTGGTGGAGCCCTTGAATTAGCCCTGTGTTAAATCTCTTCTGTTTTGGACGGAGATGACCTCTGGTCATCCTTGATAGCCCACTTCTGTGTTTTAGGCTTATTGTCAGATAATAAATTGAATCATGCCGTAAGCGGAGGGTGTTTTCCATTGCTTTGCTTCACCCACTAATCATATTACACATTATACAAAAAGTGTAGGATGCTGTGCCATTTAATGTATAATTTATATTTATGTGTATTTATTTATTGACTGTAATTTGTAGCTTATTGTTCTCTATCTCCTCGTCTGAGCCAGGACAAAAGGGTTTTGTGTTTGCTAGGAAGGAAAGCTAGTGAAGGCGGCAGGCTTTTTTGAGCCCCATTTAATAGCTGTATCCTAAACAGGCAAGCTGGCATTGCCCTTGATGCTTTAAAAGGTGCGTATTGGTGACATTTAGCAACTTTAAAAAATACAAGCGTTAAAATCAGAGAGGGTACTATAATGAGCATTGCCAAGACGTATTTTTGTTTCTTTGTGCTGGCCTTATTCCATTCAGCAAAATTGCATCCATTTTCCTCTCCATGCCTGTCTAGGGAATTGACTGCTCTATCCCATGCCCCCTGGGAACCTACGGGATCAACTGCTCCGCTCTCTGTGGCTGTAAGAACGATGCTGTCTGCTCACCTGTGGATGGGTCTTGTACCTGCAAGGCAGGTAAGTGGGTGAATAAGTCTTTGATCCTCATTCTGTTACCTCCTAATGTCACAGGGAAGAAACCTTGACTCGGGTTCTAGCTCCAGCTTTGCCAACATTCAGCATCTGAACTCAGCCAGTCCCATGCTTCTGTGAGCCAAGAGAAGGGCTTCACGTAACATCTCTGAGGTTGCCACCAGCTCCAAAAGTCTAGGAGTCTCTGTGCTTCGGGTAAAAGTAAGCAAGTAGACATGTATCAGTGTCCCTAAATTGATGGGCCCGGAGTCACAACAAGATGTGCAGTCAAGCTCCAATTTTACGTGAGGACCAAAATGTGTCTATAGCTACTGCAACAACCAGGCTCCTGGATTCTCACTGTTCACGGGTGAAGATGAGGTTTAAAGATGAGCTTGCTCTTTCAAACACTAATCTTCCTTCACCCTCTCATGAAAAGATTTCACTTCCTCAACTGGAAAGACACTCAGTGTTGTGCATGATGCATCCCTGTGCTTTAGAGGTGTGCCCGCTCTGTACCTTCTCCCAGGAGCCCTGTGCTGCTTCTTGGTCTTGGTATCCATGACCAGTCATAGAGCACAGGTGGATTCTGGGTACCATGCTCACTGCTGATGGAGGCCGTAGGTGGCATGGCCGTTGCTCTCTGTGCCGGGGACCCTACTGTGCACCTCCAGCGTGTTTCTAAAGGGAAACGTGGCTTGGAGAGGCTCGGTGACACTCCGTGCTGCCTGTGTTTGCTCCATGCTCTGGCATTCTTGTCATGACAGGCTGGCACGGGGTGGACTGCTCCATCAGATGTCCCAGTGGTACGTGGGGCTTCAGCTGTAACTTAACCTGCCAGTGCCTCAATGGCGGAGCCTGCAACACCCTGGACGGGACGTGCACATGTGCACCTGGATGGCGCGGGGAAAAATGTGACCTTCCCTGCCAGGTATGTCTGAACCAGCTGGGGGGCCTGCGGGGAGCTGAGGCAGAGTGTCCACCATTGTTGCAGTTTTCCTTGGTTTCCAGTGTGCGAGTGGGAACCCAACGGAATGAGTAGCAGAATTGAGGTCTTTGAACTCAAATGGGACACAGGATTGGAAAAGGAGTAGACGTGGAAATCGGTTAGGTAGCTTTGTGAGAGAATCAGTCCCTTCTTTTCCTTTGCCTCTGCCCCCGTTCCCACCCCCCGCCCACTGCCCTTTCTGTTTTCTCTCTTCTAATACACCCATTTTTTTGTGTGGCAGCCAGTCAACAGCATTTGTCAAACACCCAGCGTCTACCTGTCAACCCCCCAAATGTTGCGTTTCCATTATCATGGAAACCCTCCCATCTCGGCTGGGGGGGGGGGGGGGGGGGGTGGTTGGAAAGTGGCTGAGGATTGAAAGGGGGTGGTGACCGGCATCACAGAAATGCCCGTCAGGATGGTGAAAGGTTTAGACACAGCCGTCTGCTAACACAAGCATGTCCAGAGTCACAAAAAGCTCCAACGATTTCTCTCCTTCAACGCTGATCGACTCCCTTGACCTACTTTAGAGGTACTCAAAGTCCGAAACCCCACACCGTGTCTACTGCGGGCAAACAGAGGCTGTGAACGGGGCACGCATTCCACAGTAACATGCTGATTTCTCTTTCTTCCTCAGAAGCCCTTGGCCTGTTTCTTTGCCCTCGTTTTCATTTTTCTTTCTTCCTATCTCATTTTTTTCCCCTCCTGAGCTATTAAGCATTTTCTCAGTGATGTGTGTTCTCTGCCTCCGGGAGAGACCGTGAGATGACACTGTGACCCCCTCCCCCACACCCTCCAAAGTGGGCCCCTTGCGCTGGGAGCTGCTTTTCCCCTGGGCTTCCCCCTCATCAAGAACAACTCATTTCCCAGCCAGAGAGCATCCCACCCTGGGCTATTCCATGCCCTCCAACCCCCTAAGACAAAGTGAAGTAAGCTTCGCTGCCTCTCATCCACCAGTGAACAAATGATCGGTGCTCTGAGACGGGCTGGAGGGCTACCTTTCCCTCCCAGTCTGATTACAGACAAAGTAAAGCCCCTGGCACAATCTTGTCCTTTTTTTAAAAAAATATATTAGATGCATTAGAAGATTTAGTGAAGCCTGATAACGGTTTACGTGGCTCAAGTGGTGGCCAAGTTAAATGCCACGGAGCCCCAGCAAACATCATGGGGCCCAATTTTTATTTTAGTAATTTCTAGACAAATGACTAAACTGTCCGACACCCACAGCCTGTTTTATGCTGGTTCTCAGGTTCCTTGCCCTTGGTAATGGTGAACCCCCTGGAGGTTTATAGTGCCCTTCAGGGTCTAGCCTGAAAGGGCAGGGCTTGTATATGCAAAGCTATCCGTTCTCCTCCCACAGGCTAAATGGTCACATCCACAAAGGCTTTTGTCTCTGTTGGACCAAAACTGATGTGCATGTGAAAACAGTAAGGCCTGGGAATACATCGGGGAGGAGTATGTGCCAACAAGTACTCCAGCCTTCTGTTGGGTGGAATCAGAATGCTCCTGTTGTTTAGACTTCTTCGTGGAGGGGGGATATTAATTAGGAAAAGCAACAGAAGATTTTCACTTCTCCTTGCGGTTCTTTGTATCGCCTGGCAGTTTGTGGAAATGAACTTAATTCAGCTAGCACTATGATTTTCTTTTAATTTTACTTCTTTATTTTTAAATGTTTATTTATTTATATTGAGGGGTAGTGTGCATGCTTGCAAGCAGGGGAGGGATAGAGAGAGAGGGCTTGAGAAAGAGAGAGAGAGAGAGAGAGAAAGAGAGAATCGCAAGCAGGCTCCATGGTGCCAGTGCAGAGCCTGATGCAGGGCTCAAACTCACAACCTGTGAGATCATGACCTGTGCTGAAACCAAGAGTCAGTTGCCTAACTGCCTAAGCTACCCAGGAACCCCAATTTCCTTTTAATTTTAGAGCTTCTTTATGTGAGTCAGGGTCCTCTCTTTCCACTGTCTTAAGGAGCAAAAGAAAATTGTTTTTAAAAATTTTTTTACTGTTTACTTATTTTTGAGAGAGAGAGACTGAACATGAGTGGGGGGAGGGCAGAGAGAGAGGGAGACACAGAATCCAAAGCAGGGTCCAGGCTCTGAGCTGTCAGCACAGAGACCGATGCAAGGCTTGAACCCACGAACCGTGAGATCATGACTTGAGCTGAAGTCAGACGCTTAACCAGCTGAGCCACCCAGGCGCCCCAAAAGAAAATATTTTTATGATTGGTGGCTTGGGATAAGATGAAGAAGATTTGCATATGTGCCTATTAGCCTAGTGGCATAGTTGGTTTCACCATTCATAGGATTGACCATCATGTTAGACAAAAACTACAGTTTGAGTGATTTTATTTTTTTTATTATTTTTTTAAATGTTTTTAAATTTATTTTTGAGACAGAGAGAGACAGAGCATGAGCAGGGAGGGGCAGACAGAGAGGGAGACACAGAATCGGAAGCAGGCTCCAGGCTCTGAGCTGTCAGCACAGAGCCCGATGCGGGGCTCGAACCCAGGAACATGAGATCATGACCTGAGCTGACATCAGAGGCTTAACTGACTGAGCCACTCAGGCACCCCCAGTTTGAGTGATTTTAAAACACTGTCACCTCCATTTGAGGGGCCAGGAAGACATGGGAAGAGTTGATTCTAATGCATGTTGTTGAGAGGTGTTTGGGAAAGGAGATCCTGGGTCTGAAGTCATTGAGTGAGGTCCCTGTCATTTCCCCCATGGATTTCCGTGACCTCGTTGCTGTCTCCCACGCAGGATGGCACGTATGGGCTGAACTGTGCAGAGCGCTGTGACTGTAGCCATGCGGACGGCTGCCACTCCACCACGGGCCACTGTCGCTGCCTCCCTGGATGGTCAGGTGAGCCCAGGACCACTACGTAAGTCGGGAAACATGCCAGTTACATCTGGCGCTCCTCCTTGCTCCTTTCCAGAAATGTACCCGGGTCAGCTTTTCAGGGAAGAAAAAAGGGGAAAGCCTCCAGTAAACTGCCACATTTTTACCCACAAGGATAAATTAATCTGTAATCTGGGAATGACTTCTTTTTTTCATAGATGTTGTATTTTTGAGAGAAAGAGAGAGAGAGGAGGGTGAGGGGCAGAAAGAGACCGCAACAGAGGATCCGAAGCAGGCTCCAGGCTCTGTGCTGACAGTGGAGAGCCCGACACAGGGCTAACTCCCAAACCATGAGATTGTGACCTGAGCTGAACTCAGACGCTTAACCGACTGAGCCACCCAGGTACACAAATGCTGTAACAGATAGGAGCAGTTGTTTTGAGCCTCAGTGGAAGATCCAACTGTCAGAATTCAGGCCAGCAAGAGGAGGGAAATGCTTTTTGCTATGGAGGGTTTACTAAGGTTTCTGTGGTATTTTTGAGCATTGAGGAAAGGATTATTGAAATCAACCACAAGAATATAACTAAGTTCACCTTGGTGAGTCAAAAAACATTAAATATTAATATTAATGTGGTTAATATGCAAGTATTAAAATATTCATTGCTAGACACAAAAGCTTTAAAACTTTCTTTTTCTTCTGATAATATTAAGTCATAAAAATTCCTAATACGATTGAGTGCCATGATTTTGTAACCACAAGGTTGAAGTTTCTCCTTATTACTATGGCTTCATGGTTCTAGCCAGGAAGTTTATCAAACTAACAGTGGTCTTGGAAGAAGAACAATGTTTTTGCTCATGATCAACAGATTTGGGAGAGGCCACTAAGTGTCCAAGCGAACTGAGATCCTGCTTTTCTGTTTCTTACCTCAAGTCAAGCCTATTTTGAAAAACAAAAGTGAAAACAAAACTCTAAAATATGAATAGAATTTTAAAAGCTCATTTAGCAAAATTAAAAATGGGAGTGCACCAAGACAATTCTTGAACATTGGGATGAATGGACTGGGTATATTTGTGAGCATTTCTTCTGAAAGCAAAATAAAATGTTGATTGCTAATGTGCCAATGGAGAGTGATGTACTGAGAAACTGGGGACCAGAGGTAGTTAAATGAACCAAAACTCTCTTTTAAAATTCTCACTTGAAGTCATGTGTGTGTGTATTTGTATATTTGTACTTGTATCTATATATTTGTGTCTATATTTAGAGAAGAGAGGGAGATTTGTAGGGCAGAACTGTCTCCCTACTGGTGATGCTTCAGTACCTTCCAACATGGTTTCTTAACTTGTCCTCTAAAAGAGAAAGTGGTAGTCATAAGCTGGGTGTCCTCTTTAGTGATGGTTCACATTTTGAGAAGCAGGAGAGTCTTATGCCTCCATACCAGAGATATGACATATAGGAAATTGTGGAGTTAGGATGGTCTTACCTTTTAGCAAAAATGCATAAAAGGAAGAACAGAGAAATAACAAGCAGTGCTTATTGAATGGTTTACTGCAGGATCGCAGCAGCTCTGTGAGGTAGAAAATGTTATTCTGTCCTTTTACAGATGAAGAAACTGAGGCACCGAAAAGCTGAGTGGCTTTATCAAGGCTGCAGGGTCCGTAAACATTAGTGACAGGATTTGCATCATTGCTCTCCCACTGCCTCTCCAGCTTCTTAATTACGGAGCCCTCTGACATACAAAGACTTCTTCCACAAAGTGCTGGGGAGGGGACAGTTAAGCTGAGATGAATCCTGAGCACGGATGAGGACTTCTGAGAATTATATGACAGGACCTGATGATAAGTGCTGCTAAGCAGCAATCTCTCCATGTGTGTGTGTGTGTGTGTGTGAGAGAGAGGGGGGGGGAGGGGAGTGTGTGTGTGTGTGTGTGTGTGTGTGTGTGTGCACGTGCACGCGCACGCATGTGTGTGTACATAGGGAGGGACAGAGATGTATATATGAAGAGGTTACTATTTATCACCTCTATGTGTATGTGTGTATATGTATATGTTTATATGTATGTTGAGAGAGAGAGAGGCAGAGACAGAAAGATATACCATAGACTTCACCTATTTAAATTGTATAATTCAGTGGTTTTTCATATATTTAAAGCTTTGTACAACCATCATCACTATCAGTTTTAGAAAATTTTCATCATTCATAAAGAAACTCCATTAATACTTATTAGAAGTCATTCTCCATTTACCCCCATCTCACCACTAGGCAACTTTGTCCCCCTTCTCCACACCCTGGGCAACCACTAATCTTCTGTCTCTATAGATTTGTCTTTTCTGATATTATATGGATTCTTGCAATACATGGTCTTTGGTGACTGGCTTCCTTCTCTTGGCCTGTTTTCAAGGTTCACTCGTTTTGGAGCATACATCATTCTTTCATTCCTTGTGAGTGCTGGCTAATAGTCCATGGTATGGGTAGACCACATTTTATTTGCACATTCATGAGGGATGGACATTTGGGTTTTTCCACTTTCTGGCTATTTTGGATAATGGTGTTATGAACATAGTACAAGTTTGTGTGGATGTGTGTATAGTTGGTATATATTTACAGGTGGAATTGCTGGGTTGTGTGAGAACTCTAGGTTAAACCTTTTGAGGAATTCCTACACTGGTTTTCAAAGCAACTACTTTATTTTACATTCTCACCAGTAATGTATAAGGTTTCTGTATACTCACCAAAACACTTTATTATCTGTCTTTTTGATTATAGCCATTCTAGTGGTGTGTAATGTTACTTCATTGAGTTTTTGATTTGCATTTCCCTAATAAGGGATGATGTTAATCATCTTTGGATTTCGTTTTGGCCACCTGTATACCTTGTTTGTAAAAAAAACAAAAACAAAAACAAAAAACAAGTCCATTCAGCTATGTTGCTCATATTTTAATTGGGTCATTTATCTTTTTATAATTGAGTTGTAATATTTCTTTATATATTCTTTGTATATATTCCCTATCAAATGTTCCTTATCAGATTTGCAAATATTTTCTCTCGTTCTGTGTGTTACTTTTTAACTTTCTTCATGGTGTCTGTTTCCACAGAAAAGTTTTTATTTTGATGAAGTTCAACTTGTTTGGTTTTTGTTGTTGTTGTAGTTGCTTGTGTTTTTGGTGTCAAATCTAAGGAAGAGTTGTCTAGTCCAGGTCACAAAGATTTGTGTGCCTGTGTATTCTTCTAAGCATTTCAGAGTTTTAGCTTTTACATTTAGGTCTTTGATCCATTTTGAGTTTGTTTTTATACATGGTGTGAGGCAAGGGTCCAACCTCATTCTTTTGATTCTTGATTCCCAATTGTTCCAGCATCATGTGTGGAGAAGATCATTCTTCCCCTGCCTCACCCTCACCATTTTGATATCCTTGCCAAAAATCAGTGGCCATAAATCTGAGAGTACTTCTGTCTGGACTCTCACTTCTATTCCATTCATATACATGTCTATCCTTATGCCAGTACCATCTGTTTTGATTATTATAGCTTTGTAGAAGTTTTTAAATGTAAGAAGTGTGAGTCCTCCAATTTCAATCTTTCTCAAGATTGCTTTGGGCTATCCTGGGTCCTTTGAACTTCTCTATGAATTTTAGGGCCAGCATGTCAATTCCTGTGGAGACACAAGGTGAATTTAATGAGGATTGAGTTTACAGATCAATGCGGGGAGTATTACCAACTTGACAATACATTTCTTCACATCCTTGAACAGAGAATGTCATCCATGACCTCTTCACCAGTGTCACTCAGTCCTGTGAAATTTGTTGAGAGCTCCTTTGGCTTCTGACAGGAGTAAACTGAGATGAACTGTCATATGCCTGATTTGTAGTGTCTGAGAGCAACCTTGGGAAACAGACCAAGGCTGGGGTAATGGACTTTTTCTGTCAATAGGAGCTACCCACAGACACAAGGACTCCCTCACCCTCTAGTTTCTCCTTGACTTGCAAAAGCTAAGATAACTCTGACTTCACTGTGGGAAATTCTGCCTCCCCATGTTTGTGGTGGGCTCTCACTTACTAAATGCTCTAACAGTATTGCTCCAGGGAATAAACCAGATCTTGTGACTTCCCTAGGGTTCTTGACATTCTCAAATAGAATAACCAGTACCAAGTTCTCTGTGACCACAGTGAACTCAAATAGCAGTTTGAACCCCCTGGAAAATGCAGAACTTCTAACAGAGAGACCCTGCCATGTGTTTTGGACCGTGCTCCACCAAACCCACTTTTGTTTTATGACTACAGAGTAAGTGTGAGATGTTCCTGAACACACCAGTCATTGCTCAAGTATCTACCTGCTTTGATGATTCAGAGCCAGGCTGTGAAAGGCATACTCTAGTCTATATGAAAAAAGCAGGAGATACGATTTGGCCTGAAGCCAGCCAGAAAATGTGTTTGTTACATTCCACAGTCTGGGTCATGGGGTAAGACAAATGATCCCATCTGGCCTTAGACCTGTGAAGCTCCTACGGGAATGCAGCGACGTGGTCACACAGCATAATCTTGTAATACTCTGTCTATCTGTGACCGGTTGTGCATTGTCTCTCTGCTTCATGGCCCCAGTGTCTCATTTCTCTGTGTCTTCTGTGTAAGCTGTTGATCTGAGGCTCTAAGACTGCTCTTAAAATGCTTTTTAAGAGAATTCATCCCACACATTCACAAAACACACTTGTATAAGCAAGTGTACGTAGAGGAAAAGGTCACTGAAACTCTGGAAAGCACCCTCCAATTGCACCAAGAATTGGTTTATTTTCCCAAAGGGAAAGAAGAGTAGACTCTGTGTTATTTACATGGAATACTAGTTCATTGTCAACCCTAGGTAGACTTAATTTTTTTTAGCAACAAACTTGATTTTGAGTAAGTACCTCGTAAGAATGTTTCTCAATATAAAGAAAGCCTTGCTTTTCATTTGGATACCAGATGCAGCGTGAGATCAATAACATGAGCCTAGAAGCCCCTGAGTGGCTCAGTTGGTTAAGCATCCGACTTCAGCTCAGGTCACGATCTCATGGTTTGTGAGTTCGAGCCCCACGTTGGGCTCTACACTGACGACTCAGAGCCTGAAGCCTGTCTCCCCCTCTCTCCCCTTCCCATGCTCATGCTCTGTCTCTCTGTGTCTCTCAATAATAAACATTAAAAAAATTTTTTTAATAAAAAAAATAACATGAGCCTAGGTAAGTAAATGATTAGAGTCCTCTTCTCCCTGTTGCTGAGATTGTGTTAGAGAAGATGTTAGGTATCGCTGGACAAGGCAGTCACGTGTGGATTACTAGCGGGGCTTCTCTGCAGTTACAGAGGGACCTGAGCTCCTCCCCTGACCAAATCAATAAGAAGACAAAGTCACCAACAGTGACTGGGTCACTGAGGACACTGTGGGGAGTTGCTCATCAGTCCTCTGGGTTTCAAGCCAGAGAGAAGGGTCGGGAGAGCTTTATCCCTCTTTCCACAGAAATTGACACACTAAACTGAGGAAATCATATACTCACCTAAGGACATCTGCTTGCCTTCTCACAGTGGGGTCCATCCACTACTCCTCATGACTTTACCCTCATTTTAATGTTTGATTGGCTTTTTCTCTTAAAGGAACTCAGACTCTATCATTGATATTTCCAGGTTACCTGGTTATAAAACAAGTTTTCAAAAATGTACTGCCATACAGATTACCCACAGCAAAAACTGCATCTGACATCCCAGATACTATTTCCAAAAGAAATGTACCATTAAAAGAAAAGCACGTTTAATATATGTATTTATTTAAAACCTTAATATATGAATATTTTTATCACATTGACTATTTTACCAAAAAGAGGCAGGTTGTAGTAAAAAAAAAAAATGGGGGAAAATGAAACACTATTGAAACACTATCCAAAACATAGGCTGTGTCCTGGGCTCCTTCTCCCACAGCTCTACACACACACACACACACACACACACACACACACACACACACACACACACACACACACACTCTCTCTGCTGTAAAGGGAGATTGGCTTTTCAAATGATTTTTCTGAAGTCCCAGATGTCAATGAAATGTAATCAGTTGTGTGTGTGCATGTTTGTGTAGTTCCAGAGTCGTAAAGTAATATGCTTTATAAAGTATTTTCCAAAAACAGGAGAAGCATGCTCGCTTGTTTCCTTCCTTTCTGCCCTGACTTCAGTCAGCCAGAACACCTCTTCCCTGAGTGTTCCAGCCAATCAAGATTTCATTCCAGCTGTGTGGGAACATATGTCCCCAGCCTGGTTCCCAGCTCTGGCTAAGATCACTGTCACCTGGGAACGTTTTTAACTTGTGGAGTCCCTGGCCCCACCTCCCACCTACTGAATGATGATCTAGAGGGTGAGTGAGGGGGGTGGAGCCACTGCCAGCCCATAAAGCACCTTTTGCACAAATTGGAGAAGGTTTGGAAATCCTTCAGGATGTACTTCCTGGCAGGTGGCGGGGAGGGCAAGCAGGATTTCTGCCCTCACTCAGCCCTGTGACCAGAGGCTCTTGTGTAGTGTACAGCCAGCACGACCTTACTTGGTGGCCTTACTTGTCACTTAACAAGTGGGGCACCTGGGTGGCCCACTTGGTTATGCATCCAACTCTTGATCTCACTTCAGGGCTTGAGCTCAGGGTTGTGAGTTCAAGCCCCGTGTTGGGCTCTGCACTGGGTGTGAAGCCTACTTTAAAAAAAAAAAGTGTCACCAGTGGCCCATGCAGTGACAGTTGCCAGTCTGACGACTGGCCTCTGCCATGCCTTTTTACTCTTATAATAGAAAGGTGGGAGTCCTAGGGAGCATTTCTGTGACAGAAGCCTTATAACCAGTGGCAAACGGCTTAGGGATTCATTCATACCAGAAAACAAAAAAAAAAGGTAAATGCTAAACTAAGAGAAAAGAGATTAAGACACCAAATCAACCTCTAGAAGTTGGGAGAAAGAGAGAGGGGCTGGCAACCATGTAGGAGGGTCAGGAGGGGCACAGAGAACAGGGAGAGAGGTAGAGTGCTTATTGGAGCCAGCCAGAAGGGCGGCATTAGAAAGAGGAAAAATCCTGCAGGCAAGTTTAGGAGAAGAGTCCAGCTTTAACTCTCTCCCCAGCAAGCACAAGTAGGCCTGCTATGCTCCCAGCCCCTCTCAAGAAGGACCCCCCTCTTCTGTGAGTTTCCCCAAACACTCAAGTTTGACCGGGTGATTAAGTGAACTGCTACTTTAGCTACTGATCTGTCTCATAATGATCTCTCCTGCAGCTTTAGTGATGCCTGAGTTGTTATAAGGGAGGGGGGAACCTATGTTTCTTTATGCAGTGACCTAAAAGTGCAAGTTCAAGTGCAAACGAGCTTTAATTAACATGCATGCATCCAATCAAGCAGGGTATTAAAGGGTGGACAACATTTATGCAGCATCTGTGTCGGTCTATGCAATTTTGTGGGGAGTCCTATAAAAACAGCATGTGGGGTTTCTGGGGTGAGAGTGGAGGAAGGGGCTTGCCTTCTCCAAAGAAAGCCTGCGGAAAAACCCAGAGCTCCCAGGGTCCCCCCCATCTGCCTAGCAGTCTGTTCTGTTTACTTTTATCCAGGTTCGGACTGAGGCAGGTCATGCTCTCTGGTGTTTTTGTCTTGCAGCTGCAAATGCACACATTGATGATTTATAGGACTTTTCCCGCTTGGTCATCTCTGTGAAGCAGATCCTTTATTAATCCATCTTTAAAATTCATAGTATCCAAAAGAAAGATTTAACAACCACGTGTTGATTGTCTCCAAGTTGTATGCAGCCGCGGTGCTGGGTGCTGGGTGCTGGGAGAGGGTAAAGCGTGGCCAGCTCCTGGCCTGCGGAAACTCAGGTCCTCTCAGGGCGGGCTCTGCGTGGGCACAGGTGGATGCATAACGTCTCTCAGCCAACAGTAAGCCCCTGCTTTGTTAGCGAGAGGATTAGAAAAGCAGAAAAAGTATTCTACTGTGACTCTTCTCTTCTGTAGTCATCAGACCCAATTATTATTAACAAATCTCTCTCTTCCCTCTAATAGATGTTTAATAGCTTGTTGCTCAGGAACCAGACATCGAATCGAAATCATGTCCTTCGTTCACTAATGCCGCAAAGAGTGTGGTACTGGAATAAGGACTACGAACAATTAGCAAGATCAGGAGTTTGGGTTCTATCTCTGAGAGGGAGAAGCAGTGACACCCCCCAGATGATTTATTTTACCGCATTCATGCAATCACAAACGCCTAGTGAAGGCTGGTTTCACACTGAGGCCGCTGGCATAATGCATCAGGCATGAAATGCACGACCATTTCTTTAAAGCTGCTTAGCTGAAGTTTATCACGATCATTCAGCCATTGCCTAGCAACTTGGGAAGGCTATCAAAGCGCTCTTTGTCCTCAGTCCTGGCAAAAACAGCCCCTCACAGATCGCCTTATCAGCGGTCGAACGTTTATCAAGAAAAAATGCTTCCAATGAACCAGAGATCCTTGCAAATTTAAAGATACCCCCTTCCCATTTTGTCCCTTCTTCCAAATGCATTAGGGAGTTGTTTCCTGAAGTAATTCCTGTTAGAGTCTTTATCTCTTCTTCGGTAAACATTCCAGCAGAATTTCTTGAAGATACCTCCATAATTCTTCGATTGCTTTGTAATCTGGGCTTGCATTAAAAAACACAGACCTGAGCTCATGAAGGTATATCTTCTTAAAAATCAGCAAGGCGGACATTTCCACCCCGTTAGATGGGAAAGATCATCATTTTAGGCATACAAAAGATAAATATGCTGAGTTCCCAGGTCTGCATGTGCCTCTCATCACTTCTTTGGGGGCCATTATCATTCTAGAGTTGAAGTTCTTTATTAGAGAACTTATCATCAGCAAGCCCATGGCCAACGGATCCCTTATATGTTGATTACGTTGAATTCTTTTTTCTGTCTTTGATACAAAAGGAAACAGAAAAATGTCTTGTAGGACTCCAGCAAAGTTTGCTTAGATTGGGATGAGATCAATGGAAATAATTCAGGAATAACACACAGGCGCACGCACATGCACACACACACACACACACAGAGGTTAAAGCAAACTTCTAATTCCCTATCCTGAAAAAAGTTTTACTGAAGGGTTAGCCTTACATAAAGGTCACATCAGTAGCTGTATGACTAGTGTGACATAGAGAAACACCTACCCAGGTAACCCTTCTGTGAGCCTCACTGCCTGATAGTTCACAAATAGAGATTTATTTCTTAGGATCCTCATATGTGCATTCTCTTAAGATATTAATATTCTCTAGAGAGGTATCAACTCAACAGTAATCAATCTACCTTACCTTTTCCTGACTAAAAGATCAAAGGGAAGATAATAGGGCACAGAGCTCTAAAGGGGAGAAGTGGCAATAGGAGAAAATAGGACAGCAAGAGGAAAAAATGCAGCTTCATGCTTTTTTCTAGAATTGCCCCCTGAGGCATACTTTATGTTTGTCTACAAATAGATTAGGCATTAATATCTGAAAAATGATGACTCATTTTATTGATGATAGAGGAAAAGAAAAGAGATTGAATTTTAAGAGGAAGTTTGTCATAGAATTACTATAACTTACTTTCAGAGGAAAGACTTATTTGCAGTCCTGAACGAAAAGATATTTAAAAGTAAGCTTGGTTCTGCTGGAATATGATTCTGTGATTAGAGACAGGAGATTTGATAGATGATCTCTAAAATTCCCTGTGATTCTCTGGAAATGAAATCATGGGTAAATCATGTGAAACAAGCGTATCATTGTAATGGATCTCTTTGCTATATTGTGGGCCTTGTTACTCTATGAAAATCACCTCGATAAAGTTGATTATGACAGATGGCTATGCTATCCAGCTGGACAAACCTATTAGGAAGAGGAATCAGATATGAAATAAAGGATCACTTTATTCAGATTTGCCAGTCTGTGCTGGGGTCAGCTTTCTTAACATGCTCTGACTGAGAATGTGCTAAGTCACATATAAATTATGATAGTCTTTAATGTAAAAAAGCAGCAGATAATGTTGACCTAAAGTGTACTCCATTCTGACTTAGCTGCATTTATTTAAGGAGATTTGGCACGTAGCTGATGAAGCAAATCACCATAAACAGCTAAAACCCCCCTTCTTCAAGCTCCCATCCTACAAAAATGTGCCAAAAATGAGGATTAATTTTCAGGATGGGTTTCAGCTTCCACTTCTCCAAAATCCTTATTGGGATTTGCATGGACGGCTCCAAACCAAAATGGCCACAGTTGTCTGAATATCTGTCAGGCAAGAGTCCCCATCTTCACTGCCATTAAATAGAGTCCTAGCTTCTGGTCAGAGCTCAGGACCTGCATTTGAAAAGAGTGAAGCCAGTAACAGGTTACCCTTGTTGGTACTTCCTTGAAGTTGATAAAACAAAATTTTCCCGCTTGCAGCCTCCTTTTGAAGTGGTTTACTCCTTAATAAATGCTCTGCCTCGTGTAGGTGTGAGCCCAAACACCAGATACCACTCTCTAGCTGGTGAATCACTTTTGGTGAGCATAGCATTTTGTAACTCTGCCTCGGCTTTTCAAAAGAGATTTGAAAAGAAAAAGAAAAGATCGTGTGTGTGTGAACTCAAGAAAAAAAAATCACAGGAGGCCAAAATTCCATATTTTATTCTATATATTCCATATTTTATTCCTATATCCTATAGGGAATATACTTAAACCCCAATCTGCTTCCAACAGGTCTGATCTTCTTCAGCCAGCAGCGCTAGCTAAAATAATAGTCTTTTGTTGGTTCAAGCTAGACACAATGAGGTCTGTGAGCTTTCATGCTTACTTAACAGCCTTTACCATGTGGGGGATTTTCAGAAGCGGGGAAAACAGGCACAGTCAAAAGTGGAGTTTTGGCTCAGCAGAAATGACCGTACCAGTTAGCAATGTTTACGTTATGGTTTGGGGCTGCTTCTCTTAAGTTTTGGGCCACGGTAATTTTTCTCCTCATCAATTGCGAAGCAAGAATTGTCCTACATAACAGGGCTTTCTCAGCCTCATTGGTGCTGGGTGGTGACAGCATTCTAGAATCCCTAAGTGCATGCATACTTGTTCTGACTGAGTTTTCACTTGGTCTGAAGCCAGCAGTCGCCAGTTCCCTGCTAATTATAACTCACTGCTTCTCAATGCAAAGAGCAGGTCTTTGAGTTGTGGAGAGGCTCCTGTTGTATTTCAAATACAAACTTCCCAAAGAGACGTCTATTTACCTCAAGTAAAACCTGGTTTTATTTTTATTTTTGTGGCTCTGCTTTTTCTCTTGTGTTTTCCTTAGGCATTTGTTCATTCATGAACAGCTCTAGAGTATCTGTCTTCGAAGTGAGAGGTAAACACTTACATATAGTATCCTAATAATCAATAACTAAGACAACAGTTGTAAATAAGATCATTTGTGATATTCTGCCTTAATCTGCCCAGTGCCAGATTAAATTCTATTTTTTTTTAATTTTTTAATGTTTATTTATTTTTGAGAGGGAGAGAGAGAGAGACAGAGTGTGAGCCAGGGAGGAGCAGAGAGAGAGGGAGACACAGAATCCAAAG
Organism: Suricata suricatta; assembly: GCF_006229205.1. Taxonomy (NCBI): domain Eukaryota; kingdom Metazoa; phylum Chordata; class Mammalia; order Carnivora; family Herpestidae; genus Suricata; species Suricata suricatta. The sequence continues at coordinate 19,605,062 of NC_043705.1, forward strand.
CAGGCTCCAGGCTCTGAGCTGTCAGCACAGAACCTGACATGGGGCTCAAACTCAGAGACCCTGAGATCATGACTTGAGCCAAGTCGGACGCTTAACTGACTGAGCCATCCAGGCGCCTGCAGATTAAATCCTTAAAGAGGAATTTAGTGGCACAGATTAGTGCATCTTTCCATCCTGTACACTGTTGCATTAAAATGTTTTTTCTTTAATTTTTATCTTTTTAATGTTTGTTTATTTTTGAGAGAGAGTCACAGCATGAGCTGGGGAGGGGCAGAGAGAGAGGGAGATGCAAAATCCGAAGCAAGTCCAGCTTAAAGCTGTCAGCACAGAGCCCTGTGGGCATGGGGCTCAAACCTACAAACCAAGAGATCATGACCTGAGCGGAAGTCAGATCCTCAACCCAGTGAGCCACCCAGGCACCCCTATCATCAAGGTGTTTAAGATGGTGTTTGCTCCAGGGGGTGAGTTTTCTTTATGTAAAACAATTTAACCACTTTTTACTTCTCTTTATCATTTTTACACTTGTTTGTTTTTCTGTAAAGATAAAGGATGGGAAAAGAAGGAAGTTGAATATTTTTGATAAATTTTGTCTTTAATAGACCTGTTGGGCTTCCCATTTGCTTCTTCTTTCTAAAAAAAAATCACTAACTTGACAATAAATTATGTATATATAAAAAGAAAAATCAGTTTAACAAAGGTGTCCTATTCCTGCTCTTTTATGACTTGGTAAAAAAATCATCCTCGGATTATTTTCACGTTATGATGATCTGATACATGATTACACAGTATATGATGATATACTGAGGTCTATAAGTGAATTTTAAGCATTATGCCCTCTTGCCGGGGCCAACCCAGCTTGGACACCATGGCGGTCCCCCTCCTCCTCCTCCTCCTCCTCCTCCTCCTCCTCGCCTGGGACTTTGTGTCCCAAAGGTGCCAGCCCCCGCTGCCTCTTACTCAGCCTTGCCCCTGTGCGTTCTTTCAGGTGTCCACTGTGACAGCGTGTGTGCTGAGGGGCGCTGGGGCCCCAACTGCTCTCTGCCCTGCTACTGCAAAAACGGGGCTTCGTGCTCCCCGGACGATGGCATCTGTGAGTGTGCACCAGGGTTCCGAGGCACCACGTGTCAGAGAAGTAAGTGTTTCATTAGGTGGAAATGTCTGCCTTCCCTGCTCAAGTACTGCGTGTAGAATAATTATCTCTGTCCCGCACCCCATTTCCTGGTGCTGTTCTGTGGCAGTGGAGTGGGGAGGAGACTGTAATAGGTCTTCCTGTCCCCTGTGGAGCTGTCCTTGATAGCACTGCCCGAAGAGCTTTATTGTTCCAACCTTCAGGACGAGTCTAACAGATGGGGCTTTCGCCTTTCCTCCTCAGTAATGATTTCAATGCCTCATTGGCATCATCGTCAGGATATGTTTCTTGATCCTGTCTTAAATCTTGCAAATGGTGTTCCAGAAATCCATTGACCTGTAAATATTTGATTCAGCAATTTTGGCATTGGCCTTACCTCAATTACCAGAAGTCAACATCAGCCAAACCTTGCGGCAAATCATACATCTTGCTAGTAGTCTTACAGCCAGCGCTGTGGGGGAAATAGAATTGCAGAGTTAGAAATGGGGGCTGTTGACATTGGCTAATGGGATTTCTAAGAGAAAAGGGGATCCATAAGATTTTACTGAATCTTTTAGTAAATGTAATCGAAAAAAGAATATATGGCTCTAAGATACATTATCCTAATTTTCAGATGACTTTTTTTTTCAGTAAAAGCTCTATGCATCCGTCCTGTATTTAAATCTGAGTAATGTCTTGAGAAGAACCTGATTATGTAGCATTTTGCTTGCTCACTTCTCAATCACAGTCATTAATCTGGACCACGTTGAGGAGGAACAATCTTTTAATTCAGCCCGTAGATCTATTTATTGCCAGTAATGACTCTTAAAGAAAAAAGGATCAAGACATGGCTTGAGAGTATATATTTGGCCTTATTTGATTTTAGAATTCTATTTCCTTTCATTTATTTGTTCAACAAAAATTCCTCAGGCCCCTCTGTGCCATGCCTCAAGTTAATTGGGACCATAAATGAGAAAATAAAGAGGACCAAGACATTTTCCTGCCCTCCAGCAATTCAGTTTAGTGATTTCTTTTCATTATTAAAGAGTACCCTTCTTCCTTTGGTGTTGTTTTTAGACTTGGAAAATTCTCAGTATCATTAAATAAAAACATTTTTTTTTTGCCCCTAACTTCCAATTAGATCTTGATGCGGAATTTGAGAGGAATACATCTCAGGAAAGATAACTGTCAATTTCCATTCTATTTTCAGTCTGCTCCCCCGGTTTTTATGGGCATCGCTGCAGCCAGACGTGTCCACAGTGTGTGCACAGTAGTGGGCCCTGTCACCACATCACGGGCCTGTGTGACTGCTTGCCTGGCTTCACGGGCGCTCTCTGCAATGAAGGTGAGTGCGGCACACAGTGTTGGGGGGAGGTGTGTGGGGAGGGGCACACAGTATTTGGGGGAGGTGTGTGGGGAGGGGCACACAGTGTTGGGGGGAGGTGTGTGGGGAGGGGCACACAGTGTTGGGGGGAGGTGTGTGGGGAGGGGCA
>NC_043705.1:19607762-19722802 GCF_006229205.1 Suricata suricatta
GGACCTGTTTTCAGCTCTCAGTTTCTGCAGAGATGACTAGGAGCCTTGGAAAAGCTGGCTTGCCGCTTCAGCAGAATCTCTCTATTCTCTGAGCTGTGCTGCTCCTCGGTTTTAATTGGAAACAGCCTCCCATGAAAAATCAATATAAGGAAGGGTTTGGACTTCCTGAGCGAGAAGCCATGAAGTCAGATTTCTAGAAATGCGATGATGTCTCCTGGTTCGTGATGCCTTAATGAGAATTTTTGGCTTCATGTGTTTCGAAAAATGAGTCCATTCAAGAGGCGAGGTGCTGCTGGGTGGAGGCAGCTACTAAATGCGCAGCTGGGTTGATGGCTTTCAAAGGTGTTTTCTGTCCCAAGACGCTAGAGTTCCGTGCGATGAGGTGTAATTGTGCGTCACTGACCTCTAGCTTGTTCACAGTGTGTCCCAGCGGCAGATTTGGGAAAAACTGTGCAGGAGTTTGTACCTGTACCAACAACGGGACCTGTAACCCTATCGACAGGTCTTGTCAGTGTTACCCGGGCTGGATTGGCAGTGACTGCTCTCAACGTGAGTCCCAACTAGGAACAGCCATTGATACTCATTGGTTCTCACATTCTTTAGAATTGATGTAAGAGTGTTTATATATTCAAGAAATAATATGTGAATAATTATAATATACATTATTTTAATTTTTAAATGGCTTTCCCCCCGTTAAGAGCTCAATGCAATGTTCCTATGTTAAATCCAAATAAGTTGGAAAAAACCAAAATGGGTGGTGTTTTGCTTATTTGCTTTTCAGTAACCTTTAATCTGTAAAATGAGGATATTGGATTCATAAAATCCATCCTAAGTTTAATTTCAGATCTTGAATGTCAGCTATTATTTTTCCCTTATTCTTGGGCAAAATATGGTGCACACAATTTCAGAAGGGTTTTTTCCTATTTTTTACTTACTTTAGACTTTAGTCTTTATTGGGCCATATTCCCTACTGGGTAACCAAAAATAAATTATAGATGGTCCTCCTTTATTTTCTTCCAAATTTATTAAGAAATAATTAACATGCATCACTGTATACTCTTAAGGTGCATGGCATAATGGTTTGATCTGTTTTTGTTTTGAAATTATCACCTGGTTCTGCTAACATCCATCTTGTGATGTAGATATAATGGTGGTCCTCATTTTAAGTTAGTTTATTCTTTAAATTTTTTAATGTTTATTTACTTTTGAGAGAGAGAGAGCAAGTTGGGGAGGGACAGAGAGAGAGAGGGAGACCCACAATCCAAAGCAGGCTGTCAGCCCTGAGCTGTCCGCACAGAGCCTGACACAGAGCTTGAACCCACAGACCATGAGATCAGGACTTGAGCCGAAGTTGGATGCTTAACCGAATGAGCCCTCCAGGAGCCCCAAAGCTTATTTATTCTTGAAGCATTAGTATAAATGAAAAGTTTTTTGTATATTTTTTGCTTGTTTTTGCTAAATCAAATAAGTTTACCCCATAATACACATTATTTCACAGATACTTTCTCTGAAGCTCTTATTGCTCTTAAAAGGGCAGTGACCCTCCAGTGATTTCCTTTTATTATTCTTTGCTTCCTCCCATTAAGAGTTTTCATGAATAAGCCAATTCTTACCTATAATTTAAAACTTAAAATTTGAACAAGTCTCTAGTGACAACTCTGGGGCAGAGTGACAGGTGTATGAGTTACGTGACACCAGACCCCTTAGATTTCCTTGAGTCCTGTCATTTTGCCCATCTTATCTCTGCTTAAATGTCTTCTCCTCAGGGAAGCCTTCCCTGAAGGAGCAGGCCTGGTCATCCCTGTCCACCATTGCCCTGTTTAATTTTTTCTCATAGTACTTATTGACATTGTTTTTTTATTTGGCTGGGTGGTGGGTTGGTGGGTTTGCCTGCCTGCCTCCCTTCCTAAAATACAGTAAAACCTTGGATTGCAGGTAACTTGTTCTCCACCTATTCTGCAAGATGAGCAGACATTTCTAATAAATTTTTAACTTGATAAATGAGAATATCTTGCAATTAGAGTAGTACGTGATGCCAAACGTCACATGATCACAACGGAGCCAATGATTCTTGAAATGCACTTTGATATACAGGTGCTTTGGATTACAAGCATGTTTCTGGAATGAATTATGCTTTGCAAACCAAGGTTATACTGTATAAGGTTTCAGAGGGTGGTCTGGACCTTGTCTGGTCCTCTGCTATCTCTTCTGTGTCTAGAACAGTGCCAGGCACATAGGAGCTCAATATGCGTTTGTTAGGTAAACAAATCTATAATCTGGAGATGATTTTTGTGCTGCCCACCTCACTCTGCACTCTGCCCACGAATACAGTGGCAGTAATGATGGTTGCTATTGCAGTCAGCATTGCCATCTGGTATCAGACTGGGAGCACCACACTGTCTTAGTCCTGATGCACGCTGCTAACCTCCCATACGCAAGGAGTGGGCAGGAGGACGAGTTCCCTCTGCCGGGTGCTGGTCTCCGGGCTGTAACAGAACTCTCCATGCGTGCTCTGGTTTCAGCTTGTCCACCTGCCCACTGGGGCCCGAACTGCATCCACACGTGCAACTGTCACAACGGGGCCTTCTGCAGCGCCTATGATGGGGAATGTAAATGCACTCCTGGCTGGACAGGGCTGTACTGCACTCAGAGTAAGTGACAAGCCTTCCGAGGCTCACCAAGGGGAGCCACACCCAAGGGGGACCAGGCCTCGCCCTTTGCATGCACAAGCTGAGCTCACCCAGGGTTCCTGGCATTGGAGTGTTGCTTTAACTCCCCGGTGACCACTAGATGTCTAACTGTCTCTCTGTGGTTATGAGCCGTCACATTCCGAGTTTTCTGTCTGTATGTCAGAGCAGGACACTGAGGTGGAGCAGTGCTGTGTGTGACGGTATGCAGTTTCTTTCCTTCCTCTCCTTTGACCAGACCCTTGTTAAATGCACCAAACTCCCTATCATTTATATATACATGTATCTGTGTACAGACATATATACACATTTTTGTTGCATGTAATTCCTTTTTTTAAATGTTTTTATTTATTTTTGAGAGAGAGAGAGTGTGTGTGAGTGGGGTGGGGCAGAGAGAGAGGGGTGGAGGATCCAATGTGGGCTCCGTGCTGACAGCAGAGAGCCCTACGTGGGGCTTGAATCCACAGTCCGTGAGATCGTGACCTGAGCCAAAGTCACACACTTAACCGATTGAACCACCCAGGCGCCCCTGTGATCCCTTTTACATGAAGATCAAGAATAAACAAATTGATGTGTTAGGATAATTGGTTGGGAAGGTGCATGGAAGGTGATGAAAACGTTCTGTCTAATTGTTCAGATTGGGGTGGTGATTACATGGATACACACCCTGTCATTTATTCCAACAGCACAAAGGTTGGGATAAGTGACTGTGGCTAGAAAGGCGGTGAAGATCACAAGCCTCACCCCCCGAGGTCACGAGTGCTCTTGGAGAAGAGTGCGTTCATGGTTCTCAAACTCCAGTGAGCGTCAGAGTGACCCAGGTGGCACGATAAACACAGACTGCTGGCCTGGCCCCCAGTCTGACTCACTGCGTCTGGGGTGGGACCTGCGAATTCACACTGTGGACAGCTTTCCACATGGGGACGCCAGCCTGGGATCATGCTTTAAGAACCACTCACTCTGTTTTCCATTTTATATCCCATAATGTCCCAACCATTTCTTCTTCTGTGAGGTTTTTACCATCAGAGCATATAATGTGCAAAGTTGTCCACAGCTCAGTACTGTCAGGGAAAAAAGACACTTCTCTACCCTCTTGCCTTCAAATGAGTGAAGGAGACAGCGTAGGAAAGCACGAATGATGGCTATCACTAATCATTTATCATTGTTTTAAGGTTATTTGTTTATTTTGAGAAAGAGACAACACAAGCAGGGGAAGGACAGAAAGAGAGGGAGAGAGAGAGAATACCACGCAGCTCCATGCCGAGCCCAGCACAAGGTTTGATCCCATGACTGAGATCATGACTTGAGCCGAAATCGAGAGTTAAACACTTGACCGACTGAGCCCCTCACGTACCCCAATAATATGTAATTTTATTCTTTTTTAATCTTAATATGTAATTTTAAATCCTAGAAATGAGCTGAGAAAGGAAAGTAGGTCAGAAATTAGGCAATTCTTGGGGTTCCTGGCCAGCTCAGTCATTAATTAAAGCATGCGACTCTTGATATCAGAGTCTTAAGGTCAAGCCCAATGTTGGATGTAGAGATCACTTACAAATAAAATCTTAAAAAAAAATTAGGCAGGCGCCTGGGTGGCTCGGTCAGTTAAGAATTCGTCTTCAGCTCAGCTCATGATCTTGTAGTTCGTGAGTTTGAGCCCTGTGTCTGGGCTCTGTGCTAACTGAGAGCCTGGAGGCTACTTTGGATTCTGGGTCTCCCTCTCTCTCTGCCCCTTCCCTACTTTCTCTCTCTCTCAACAATAAATAAACATTAAAAATTTTTAATAAAAAAATTGGGCAACTCTTGTTTAACACAAATTAGAAAACCTAGAGGACAGGCTGAGCAAGTATCTTGAAGCTTTCTGGAAGCGAGTCTAGACCTTGAGCCATTATTCAAAAGGGAGCAATGGCAAGTAGAGAGTTTGTCTCGGACATGTTCTGCCAAGATTGTATATAGAAAGTTTTTGAGCTCCTTAGAGAAAATTACTTATACATTACTATTGATTACTTTAAAATTAGGGTCTTCTTTAATCAGAGGACCCTTTTAAATGGACATAGCACAAGAAAGTGGGAAGAACATGGGGTCTGGAGCCAGACATGCCTGCATTTGCCTCATGGTCCTGTCAGCCTGCCATCTGCCAGCTCTGTGACTTAGGGTGCTGGGGGCTGAGCTCCCAGCTATAGGTGGGTGTACCCATCCCAGAGTTTCTGACGGTAAAGATCCAATGAGAGGACGAAGAGAAAGCACCTGGCATCGATTAGGTGCTAAAAAAAATACGTGGCATTGGCAGTTGTCATTGCATGTTGGTATCTGTGCTCTGCCTCTGTTTCTTGGAAGTTGAACTTTTGTCCAATCCTCTGTTAGAAAAAGAGAAAATAAAAATCCACATGGGATACTTAGAAATAGCCATACACGCAGCCTGTATTGAACTTTTCCTTATGCCAGAGAGTCCACACCCTCCCAGGGCAGCTGCTGGCCCAGCACAGCCCACAGGGCTTGTGCATGTCCTCAGCTAAGAGGTCTGGGTCTGGAAAATTGTACAGCAGTGTTAGGTTTATTGCTTTTTTTTTTTCTTTTTAACAAAGCACCTATGAAGTGGAGTGTTGTGTTTTGCTTTTGAGTTTAGCCTTCGACTACACATCTTTGGTGACGGAGATGTTAATCTAAGTTAGTGACAGGGGGACAAGGCTAGTTGCAGACTTAGAGACATTCTGTGCTACAAGTAAAAGCATATGGGTAATTTTAATATATAATACTCATTTCAGTCCATGGCATTTGAGTCCAGGAGACTCGTAGTTCGGTGAAAGAGTGCAAGGAAATGCCCCCATACTTGCGCGGGGTTGATGGCATGCTTTGTTAGAAGACACTAGTCTTGTCTCCAGGAGCACCAGTCATGGTGAAGCCGGCAGGGCTGGAAACACTCTGCCTCCCGCTCATGAATTAGGACCTCCTTGCAAGAGCCCCATCTGGGGACTTTAAAGAAGCCTTTGTGACAAGCTGAGATCCACGTTACTGTCTTTATTAGCTCTCCAGCGGCTAAGCATCCTTCAGGTTTAAGCACAAACAGTGGGAAACAAGAGCTACATTTTTCCTCGCAGTCTCCTGACTCTGCTGTCCTTCCTCCTGCACAGGATGTCCTCTGGGGTTCTACGGAAAGGACTGTGCGTTGATATGCCAGTGTCAGAATGGAGCTGACTGTGACCACATCTCCGGGCAGTGTACGTGCCGCACTGGGTTCATGGGGAAGCACTGTGAACAGAGTAAGTATGGGAGTGTGACATGTCTAGGTGGTATTTTTCCCTAGAGTCTGTTTTCCTATTTCCGTGAACACATTAAGGCAGGACCTGCAGCTTTTCAGTTGTTTGAACTGGTGGCTGGTCACTTACCAGCACTGTTCACCATAACCCTCCCAGAGACCTGGCCACCTTGGGGTCCTTGCTGGCTCTTTTCCTCTGAACTTCTTCTGGGTAAGTAATCAGTGCTCTGGGTGGGGGGGGGGGGTGGCCTCAAGGAGGAAGACAGAAGTCAAATTTTCCATCTGTTCACCCTGGCTTTCTCTAACTCCGCTGCTTATTTTTGGAACATGGCTGCCCAAGGGCTTTACGAGCCAGTCAGGTTTTCTTTCTGGCAGAGGCGGAGCCCGGGTCACACCCTGGAGGGCAGTGGGTTCTCTGGGGCCAGGCTGAGTGCACAAAGGGCAGGTGGGCTCCCAGCGCCCCATCCCTCAGTGGCTGTGGAGTGAGGTCCATGCAAACGTGGCCCCCTTCCGACAACCTTTGCTAGATAGTACTTTTCTCCTGTTTCCTCCAGGAAATGCGCATCTCAGGCTTTACAGCCTTCAAGACAATACGCTGTCTTTGAATTTTTTGTTGTAAAAATCCCATTCCAGAAGAATGTGCTCTGTTGGAATTAAGCAGCCTTGTTTTGCCATTTCCGCCCCTATGGCTATGCGTCTGCAGGGTTATAAGAAAATTAGTTTTAGACTGAGTGTTTCAAAATAGTCTATTGTTCCTTTCCTCTGTGACTTTCATTCAATATTCAGGATGAATAAATAGTGTCTTAGAGCTGTATGAGGCTCACTCTTCTATAGAGATGACAGGAAAGGGGCAGGAGCGTTCTTGCTTACCAGAGAGGGCGCTCTTGGCAAGGACGCTGCAAAGATGACAGGGCTGTGGGAGCATGGGGGCCAGGAAAGGTGGATCCACATGACAGGGCTTGGCAATAAACCGTCACCTTCCCTACACCCCCGAAGCACCTCACAGCGCCCCTGGGATGGCCAGGGTGTCTCAGTCCTGTGTGCTAAATCCTTGAAATATTTTTGCATATCCTCCTATCTAGTAAATATAACAGGAGTGACCTCCAGGAATTAGCCAGGAAATAGACGGCCCAGTTTTAGTTTTTACTACAATTCATTTCATCCTGAAACATGTACTGAGTCAGTTTCCTATATACCCCTTGTATATGTAAATCGTGTTTGTGTATGTGTGTGTGTGTGTATATGTGTGTAAATGTCTAAACATATGTGCACATACACAGAATCAGAACAGGCTCTAAACTGACTTTCACTTGAATACCAGACCGGTTATGGTCTTATTAAATAAAGGCTGCCTAAGTGCTTCCGTGATTACTTTGAACATCAAATTAAAATATCCCTATTTTTGGAAACCTTCTCCTGATGCTCATTTGTAAACAGAAACGCTGTGACAGAGAATTCCAATAATAATAGTACATTGCCCCCTGCTGCTCACTTTACAAAAAACATCAGTATTTGGTGATGATTTTTAGACTCCACATGCCTCTACTCTTCTTGAAATTCATACCCAACTCTTATGAAGACTGCATCATAAAAATCGCACTATTTTAGTCTCTCAGGCTCCAACCTGCACATCCAAATTTCACACCATTCTATGGCAAATTAAGTTCTTACCTAGAAAATTAATAAAACTTGCTCTTCCCTTGTCCCTGTTCCCAGCTAATCCAAGTCAGAATGTGCCTTTTGGAAGATCCCTGAGGCTTCAGTAAAATGCTCGTGTTCTCTTGGATGCATCTCTTGGTTATACTCTTCAGTCGTTTGTGTCACAGTTTTGCCTGGTGGGGTCATCTCAGATTGCCTTTGCTGATCACCTTCATGAGTTCCATTGGGTTCTACAGACTCTCAATTTACCCACCAGGGAAGTGGGTGCATAGAAGCTGCAGGACTCAGGAGCTGTGGCAAGGAGTTCAGTCTCTGGCCTTGTGCCACATGGCCCTTATTCCGCTGAGGCAGAGAATTCTGGCCAGCTCTAGGGCTTCCTGGGGGGTTCTACCTGCATAAGGATCCCCTGGAAGGGCTCCCCTTTAGATACACAGGATCATATAGTAAGAGACAGCCTTGCTCCTGATTCCCAAGGCTGGAAAGCTTACATTGGACTTTCATCTCCTTCTCAGAGTGCCCTGCAGGAACGTATGGCTATGGCTGCCGCCAGATATGTGACTGCCTAAACAACTCCACCTGCGACCATATCACTGGGACCTGCTACTGCAGCCCAGGCTGGAAGGGGGCACGGTGTGATCAAGGTAAGCATACTAGTAAACGATCCTACTGCCTCAGATTGTGTAGCCACCACCTACCAAGCAACAGTAAGCATTTGCACCTTCCCTGCAAGGTATAGCTGGTTGTTTAGTTGCCAGATGGGTGCCTTATTGTTGCTGTCCTACGGGTGAGGAAGGTAAAGCTCAGAGAGGCTGAGTAATTTGCCAAGCGTGATGTAGCTAATATGTAATACATGGCTATGTGTATATGTATGTCAGGGCTTAGGTGCCGGGTTTGTCTGATTCCAAAACTCATGCACTTCCCACCGTGCCTATGAATGTTTTTATAGATTTAACTGTGATATAACTTTATTGAGATATAACTAACCTATAAAAAGCAATGCATGTATACCATTATACTATGTATATATACACACATACACGTATATGCATACATGTACAAGACATATGTACACCATAAAGTATATAACCTGATACAATCTGATAAACATCTGTGCCCGTGAAACCGCAACCACAATGAAGATCATGAATACATCCATCCCCCGTGATGTCACCTCATGCCCTTCTCTGCCACCACTGCCCTCGGGGCCCCTCGGCAGCCACGCATCTGATCTCTGTAACTACAGATGTGTTTGCACCGCTTAGGATTTCGTGTAAATAGAACCACACTCTACCCTCTTTTGCCTGCTTTTGTTTCCTCAGCATAATGATTCTGAGATTGAACTATGCTGTTGTATGAATCCACACTTCAGTTCTTTTTATTGCTGAACAGTATCCCTCGTGGATATATCATCATTTGTTGACTGATTCACCTATAGATGGACATTTGGATTGTTTCCAGTTTTTGCTATGATAGATAAAGCTATTATGAACAATAGTGTATCAAGTCTCTGCATGGATATATATTTCCCTTTCTCGTAGGTAAATTTATAGTAGTTATCCTTAGAAGGAAAATTATTCTTAGAAATGTTGAGGATAGGGGTGCCTATGTGGTTCATTTGGTTAAGCATCTGACTCTTGATTTTGGCTCAGGTCATGATTTCACAGTTCATGAGATCGAGCCCCGCAATGGGCTTCATGCTGGGTGGGGATTCTGCTTAAGATTCTCTCTTTCCCTCTGCCTTTGCCCCTCTCCCCTGCTTATACACACTTGTGTGTGTAGGGAGGGGTGCGCACCTGTACACGCACTGTCAAAAAGACAAAAAAAAAAGAGAGAGAGAGAGAGAGAGAAACACTGGGATGCCTGGGTGGCTCAGGTGATTAAGTGACTTTGGCTCAGGTCTTGATCTTGTGGTTCGTGGGTTCAAGCCCAGCATCAGGCACTGTGCTGACAGCAACCTAGAGCCTGCTTCAGATTCCCTCTCTGTCCCTTCCTGTCTTGTTCTCTGTCTCTGTCTCTCTCAAAACTGAATAAACATTTAAAAAAAAAGCAATGCTGAGGATAGACATAGACATAAAATTAAGTTAGGCAGTTGAGACATGTAGGAGTTAGCCCTTCATAAGCTTCCTACTACATAATAAATAAAGCCTGGTATAAAACACATAAACCATTACCACCAGTGAATTCCTGCTTAAGTCTAAGCATTTAATCTGAAGTGTGTGGGAAACTCCCAAACCCTCCTGTGGAGTCTTAGGGTTCAGGAAATCCCGTCTCATTTTTGAGGCTTAGCGCAGCCTTTTTCTGCACACAGACAAGCCAACAGCATCTGCAAATGAAGAATGTTTGTGTTTCCTTCCTGCTGTTTCCAAAAGTTTCTGAAATAACATTTCACGAACTGAAAACACCCAGCCATTGGCACAGGGGGGTGGGGGGTGGGGGGACAATTTTATAAGTAGAGTGCGAACATTTATCCGGCACGTTGTCGTCTTACTCAGAGCTCTTCTTTTCCTCCGGCCAGCCGGTGTCATAATCGTCGGCAATCTGAACAGCTTGAGCAGGACCAGCACAGCTCTCCCCGCCGACTCCTACCAGATCGGGGCCATCGTGGGCATCATCATTCTGGTCCTGGTGGTTCTCTTCCTCCTGGCGCTGTTCGTTATCTATAGACAGAAGCAGAAGGGAAAGGAATCGAGCATGCCAGCAGTCACCTACACCCCTGCTCTGAGGGTCATGAACGCAGACTATGCCATTTCAGGTGAGACTGGTCCCTGGAGCCGTCCTACTCCTTGGAAAGTAGGGTTTCATCTTGGTTCTTTGAAACTGGGTGTTGGGCTGATTCTGTTTCTAATCTAAGTCTGTAACATTTCTTTAAAAGATTGTTGAGGAGCCCTTGGAATACCTGCATGTAGACTGAAGTTGGGGGTCGTAGGACATGTTCAACACCATATTGTTACAGATGTGTTTTATGTGTCGACAATAGCAAAATGATCACTGTTGTGTTCTAGGAGGGTTTTGAAATTGAATTTGTTATGAGGTTGCTTTGAATTTTGATAATATTTATTTATTTTTGAGAGAGAGAGTTAGAGTGCAATCAGGGAATGGGCAGAGAGAGAGGGAGACACAGAATCTGAAGCTGTCAGTGTATAGCCTGGTGTGGGGCTCATACTCACGAACCACAAGATCATGACCTGAGCCAAAGTTGGACACTTAACCAACTGAACCACCCAGGCCCACTTGAGGTTGCTTTAGTCTTAGGGAATTTCAGCCTGGTGGGAGCTTTACTAGGCATCTAAGTTTTTGTCACATGTCAGGGATAGGAAGTAGAGAGAAGGTGCCCATAATTTTGGCAAAGCCATGAAGCAGGTCAGGTATACTGAACAGGTCTTCTGTCTCGGCCTTGAGTTCCTAACACGGTACCTTCTATTCTGTCCTGGGCCCAGACAAATCATTAACTGCATAGCAACCAAGTTCTATAAGAAACAGTTTTGTGGTATTGGCAAGAACCAGTCTTTCATTAATAAAACTCTTTAGAATCTTTCTGTCACACGTCCCCATAAAGGTAGATTTTTTAAGTGACCCACCCATTTATCAGAAGTAACAACATGAACTTGAACACTTAAATATTTATTATTTTGGGCAATAATTGCATGGCTTCAGGTGGGTTACAGGTTTATAAATACACTGATTCTGGGGGGGAATACACAAAGCAGCTGATTTACCCAATAGTGCATTTCTAGCACAGGATATTATGACAAGAGCTTAACTGTCTTAAAAAAAAAAAAAGAGGAAAGTTACAGTGGAAGTAGTTTCAAAGCAATGGCTTCCCAGGTACATAAGCCTCAAAGCAAAGAGGACTTGTCTGAGGACATGTGCACACTTTTTCGGGAGGCAGGTCGGAAGGCAGACACCTGCTGCTTCTAGAAGCTTTGCTGAGTATGCGGGGCTGGAGGGGATTCTGCCCAGCCTGTGATTTGGAAGTAGTACCAACACTCATTCTTGTTATTTTGCTTCCCTTTTATCCACACAGATTTAGGAAAGCCTGTCGCCTTAACCATTTCCTTCTTTTCTTACAGAAACCCTTCCCCACAGCAACGGTGGAAATGCTAATAGTCATTACTTCACCAACCCAAGCTACCACACACTTACCCAGTGTGCCACGTCCCCGCACGTCAACAACAGAGACAGGATGAGCATTGCGAAGGTGAGAGGAAATGGCCGAAGTGGGGCGGCGGAGGAGGGGAGAGGCAAGGAACAGGTTTGCCAGACGTGGTTCTAGGTACTTGATGTTTCTTATCTCGTTGGTTCCTCCCATCAGTCTTGTGGATGCGTATTAGAATCTCAAGTGTACTGGTAAAAAACACAAGCAATGGGAAATTTAAGTCACTTCAAAACACAGGTCCCTAGTCAGGGAGGCAGCTGTAGGGCGAGTCATGGTCCTCGGTCTCCTTCTCTCCAATTTGCATTGTTTCCATTGCACCTTTTTCAAAAAACGTTTCTAATATTGCGTGAGGCTGTACAAGGATGTCTCAGAGCAGACCTTAGCAGACTCCATCCTGTGTTTTTGCTTTTGTCTTTTCTGCCCACCTGTCCTCTGGTGCCCTTTGGGGGCCACCTGCATTTTCCTAACAAAAACAACTAGATGCATTTATTTGGGTTTGGCCACATGAAATTGCTTTTTTTGTAGGTCACAAATGATCAAATAGAAACTATGTACCAAGCATGTCTCATCATTTTCCAAACATAAATTCATTTAATTTTCATTCGAATCCTATGAATCAAGAGTGATTGTGATCCTCACTTTATATAGACACACAGAGAGGTTGGACACCCAGGCTACTCCTCCCAGATCACTCACCTCAACCCCTGTTTCTTTTAGATTGCTCTGAAATCCCAAACGTTTCTTTCTTCCAGGGTCCCCAAATTATATATCCAGCCTCCATTGTTTTTTTTAAAAAAATATTTATTTATTTATTTATTTACTTATTGAGAGAGCAGGGGAGAGGCAGAGAGAGAGAAAAGGAGAGAGAGAATTCCAAGCAGGATACATGCTGTCAGCACAGAGCCTGTCACAGGGCTTGATCTCACAAACTGTGAAATGATGATGCAAGCCCAAATCAGGAGTTGAATGTTTAACGGACTGAGCCACCCAGGTGCCCCTCCAATCTCAACTGTCTGATTCCAGCTCTCTGTTAGAAGAAAACCAACGTAGCTAACTTAACTCTGTTGCAATTAAATTAATACAGCTCGCTTTTAATTATAGTGCCTAATAGTCATATAGCGCTTCATATTCCTGGGAGACTTCCACGTTCATCATTCTGTTTGTTCTCCTACATTTTCAGGGAAGGAGGCAAAGTACATAATCGTATCCTCATGTTTATAGCTAAGAAAACTGCTCAGAGTCGCTGGTGACTCCTAACAAAATCATGCAGTGTTTGATGGGAGAATTCAAACCAAGAATTTAGTGTTTTCAACTCAAAGTGCTGTATACGTTAACACAAATAAAGTCTAACGGGCAGAGTAACTAAATGAAATAAAGGATTTGAGGGTGTACGGGGGTATAGTTGGGGCCAAGGGACACGTACCCCTGCTGCCCTCCGCAGGGCCTCCTTGAAGAAGCAACCCTCAGTTCCTGCCGTGGACATGCTTTCCCAGATCAGTGACTCTGTGCTGGACCACATTGTATTCTCTTTTGACATCTTTCATGATTTGTGTTTCAAACAGTCGAAGAACAATCAGCTGTTTGTGAATCTGAAAAATGTGAATCCCGGGAAGAGAGGCCCTGTGGCAGGCTTCACAGGAACGCTGCCGGCAGACTGGAAACATGGCGGCTGCCTCAACGAGCTTGGCAAGTTCTCCCCGTGTCCGTCCTCCACACGCCCCTTCAGTTTTTAGTCACCCCAGAGAGTCCCAGATTGATGATCTGCCAAAGCGATTTATTGAAAACATGCCTGAAGAAACAGAATGATAGAATGATACCAAATGCCTGTATGGGGCTGATTACTGTCCTAGGTGCTTTATTCACCCGACAAACATTCCCTCAGTTCCTGGGATGTGCAAGGAATTGATAAAAAGAGGCAAGACTCTCTGGCTGTGTGTAGCTCCCATTCTAACTCCACATATATTAACCTACATCATTTTGACTAGTACTCTGATAAGTATAAACTGTTATCATCACCATCATGTCCATGTTAGAGTTGAGAAACTGAGTCATCAAGAGGTTAAGTAACTTGAGAAAAGTCTCAAAGCCTATTAAATGGTGGAGCTGGGATTTGAGTTTTGTCAGGGTGGGACTAGGGTGTGTGTTCCTCTTTGTTCTCCTTCACTTTGGGGCACCCGTACTTGAGGACCCCTCCCTTTAGGTGAAGAAAGGAAGCTACCGACAGGAATACAGTAAGTCAGTGCTTCTCAAACGTTTTGGAATAGGACCCCTTCACACTCTTAAAAAAGCTATCAAGAACCCCAAAGAGCTTCTTTCAGTAGGGGTTATATCTTTTGATATTCACTATATTACAAATTAAAACTGAGACCATTTAAAACATTTATTGTTATAATAAATGTAATCTCATTTCATGATAAAACATTTTTATGAGAAAATAACTACATTTTCTAAAACAAAAACAAATTCGTGAGAAGAGGGGCACTGTTCTACATTTTTTACAAGTCTCTTTAGCATCTGGCTCAAGGAGGATAGATTCTCATATCTGTCTCTGCATTCAGTCGGTGGTGATCCCACACGTGGTGCCACTCTTGAAAAACCACTGTGCATTTTAGAGAGAACAGAAAAATAATGTCATTGTGCTATTATGACAGTAGTTTTGACCTCATGGTCCTCCTGGAAATGGGGTAGCGCTTCCTGGCTCACCCTTAAAGAGCTGCCATGGTACCCCAATGAGAGGGGAAGCCATTGTCCACGTGCTGTACCTTATTTTCATGGAAGTGCTTGCTGGTATCATAATGGGTGTGTGCACTGCCTCAGGTGATGAGCCCCTTCTTTTGTACTTATTTGATGGTGGGGCTCTCAAAAAACCCAGTTAAATTTGGATTTTAGAGAAGCAACAAATATTTTTGGTATCAGTATGTACCAAAAGTTACATGGAGCATACTTACCCTAAAAATTATTTGTTGTTTCTCTGAAATTCAAATGTAACTGTCCTACCTATGTTTTTATTTACTGAATCTGACATCACTCCTAGGTGGTCTTTTTCATGAGTCTTGTTTTATAGAGCAATGAACTGAACATCAAAGAGAGGTTAACTCCCTTATCATCCAAGATTTCATAGAGGCATGGGGTAAATCCAGGTCTCAAAGTTGGTCTTCCAACTACTCCTCCCCTCTTCTTTCTGTGAAGCCCTTCTATGTCAAACCACCTGAGTGGGATGTAGGAGCCAGTCCTTAAGGGCTGTGGAATCCCCTATTACTATCAAAATGCAAATGTTAAAGTAGGAAAATGAGTACATATTCTTTAGTTTTATTTATATTCTACAGGAACGTCATCAAGTAGCTGAGTATTTCTGAACACAGTCAAATTATTTATATACCAGATTCACACTATACATATTGGTCAAATATTTTAACATCAGAGAGATTTTTTTATAATTTTTTGGTAATGTTTATTTTTGAGAGAGAAAGAGAGACAGACAGAGTGTGAGTGGGGGAGGGACAGAGAGAGAGGGAGATTCAGAATCCGAAGCAGGCTCCAGGTTCTGAGCTATGAGCCCAGGGCCCGAACCTACAAGCTATAAGATCATGACCTGAGCTGAAGTCAGACACTTAACCAACTGAGCCACCCAGGTGCCCCAAAATTGTTTTTTCAGTCTAAATTCCATTAGTAGTGTAGCTCAAAGAAATATATGAATTGGTATTTGTAAAGTACTACCTGGTAGTAGTGAGAAAAAAGTTCTCTTATTCCACCTTCACCTGCTTCCTGTGGTCCTGACTCTAGAGCACTGTCACTACAGCCATCACAGATAAACTGCTCCATCTATGGGACTGATTGTTAAGAATGTAAAATCTTCATTGGAAAGTCTACATCTCTTTCATGCATTCCTATTGGTGTTTAATGTCCTTTACAATTGTTGCACAGAACAAGTCTGCCCTTACAAAGAACCGGGTAAGCCATGCTATGGATCATAAAGTGTGTAGGTGATTTGAATGATGGAAAAGTTTTTGTGACGTTGTCTAAAGAGGCCTGAACCTACACAAAGGCCCTGAGATTGATTCCTGCTTCTGTTATATGGCGCTGAGCCAATCACCACCCCACCACAGCTGATCTGTTCATTGTGATGTAGGGATAGTGATCTTGTTGGGACTCCTTGAATGAATTAGATTGAGCATTTGAAAGCATCTATCCAGGGATTGGGACATGGAGGAGTTTCTGAAGAAACCTGACTGCTCCTTTGCTAAGACAGCACCCAGGGGGACCTGGCTGGTCTCACAGTGCCACTCTTGTTCCTTAATTTACTATCTACCTCATGATAGTAAATTCTGCTTCTCTCTTGAGCCCTTGATGGAACTCTAGCCATTGCATAGCAAACACCAAGATGGACATCTCATGAGACTTTGCTACAATTTGGAGACAGCTAGGTGAATCTGGCAGAGTAGCAAAGACACAGTTCCTTGATAGGAAACTCTCAGAGGCCACGGGTCCTCTCCATCTTCATGTGATCCCTTTAGAAAGTTTGGGAATTCCCCAAGACCACCCTTAGGATCAATGATTTGGCAGAGAGACTCACAGAACTCAATACAAGCTATTATACTCATGGTTACAGTTGATCACAGCCAAAGGATACAGATTAAAAAATTTTTTGTTTCTTTATTTATTTTTGAGAGACAGAGAGACAGCGCAAGCAGAGGAGGGTCAGAGAGACAGGGAGATACAGAATCTGAAGCAGGCTCCAGGCTCTGAGCTAGTCGTCAGCACAGAGCCTGATGCAGGGCTTGAACCCACAAACTGTGAGATCATGACCTGAACTGAAGCCAGACCCTTAACCAACTGAGCCACCCAGGTGCCCCAAAGGATACAGATTAAAATCAGCCAAGGTAAGAGACACAGTGGGCAGCATCAAAGAAAGTTCAAAGTCATAAACTTCCACTTGTCTTTCCCAGTAGAATCATGGAAAGTGCTAACTTTTCTTGGCTACAGTATATGACTATAAGCATTAAGTATTCCCAGCCAGGGAAGCTTACTTCAGCCTTGGTGTCTAGAGTTTTTATTAGAGTTTGATCAGGTCAACACAGCTGATCACCCATGTGGTTGACCTTTCATCCAGACCATCTGGAGATTAAGCTGATACCAAGTGGCCAACCCCCCCCCCCACACACCCATAAATGACTTTCTTAGACTATCTAGTGTAGCATTAGGCCTCAGATAAACAAAAACACTTTTACTGGGTGGGATATTACAAGGATGTAGAGATCACCTCCTAGGAACTAAGGGTGAAGGTCAGAGCCCGCTTTGGTTAGGTTAATTCACTGTTCATCCTTATCCTGCCTCCCTGTGTAACTGGGCACCTTTCCCACCAGCTGGCAGCTTGGCTTCACAACCCAGACCCAAGAGAAAGGAAAACAGTCTGAGAGAGGAAGATATTCCCAATTCCTGTCCCATGATGATTGATATTAGACACACCCTCTCCCTTTAGGGGATCCTCCCTTTTTCTCCACAAAAATGTGTCCCACGGGGCATCAGAATTTGAGTCTACTATCACTCCAAGGAGCACATGCACAGTGGCAGGGGGCCTCCTCCTTACCATTCCCCTACTTATGTGAAGGTTCATCACAAGCCATTACTTGATTTTCTATTTCTAATCTAAGTTTATAACATTTCTTTAAAAGATTATTGAGAAGCCTTTGGAATGCCTGCATGTAGACTGAAGCTGGGGGTCGTAGGGCAGGTTCAACACTACAGCCATTGAAACACCACTCATTTATATGGTGCCTCAGAATTTATGAGGCCTTTGCATATGCTCCAATTCACTAAATGATCACACCCACCATGTAAGGTTTGCAAGGCAGGTTTTGTTTTCTTCATTTGAGAGATTAGAAATTTGACACAGAGGGGCACCTGGGTGGCTCAGTCGGTTAAGCATCTGACTTCGGCTCAGGTCATGATCTCATGGTTTGTGGGTTCGAGCCCCGTGTCAGGTTCTGTGCTGACAGCTCAGAGTCTGGAGGCTGCTTCATATTCTGTGTCTCCCTTTCTCTCTGCCCCTCCCCTGCCCATGCTATCTCTCTGTCTCTCAAAAATAAATAAAACGTTAAAAAATTAAAAAAAAAGAAATTTGACACAGAGTCGAACGTCTTGCCCAAGTCACATGTGGACAAGTGATGAAATGCAAGTCCTTTGTCTCAGTTCTAGTTTTGGCTTTGTCCTTTCCATGGTACAACCTTGAATCAAGTATACTGATCCATCCATGCCTCATTCTCTACCTTTACTGATTAACCCTTCCCAAGTCACTATAAATGAGCAGGAGAATGATCAGAATGATACATAAATGTGTATGTATTTTAAATTCTCATCACTGAAGACACCAGACATGAGTGATCTGACACAGAGGCTTGGAAAGCAGCAGCTTGGTCATTCCCTGCAGTGGGGAGGTAGTAGGTGCTCAATCAGCCTACTCCATGACCTTGGAATATTAAATCTCTTGTTTCCAGATCTCACTGGGCATTTTCTTTTCTTCTTTACCACAGGAGCTTTTGGACTTGACAGAAGTTACATGGGAAAATCCTTGAAAGGTATGGTGTAAATTTAAGGAAGAAGTACCTTTCTCAAAATCAAAATTCTTTAAAAATTTATCTCAGAGACAAATAATTTGCTAAACAGGCAAAAGTGGCGGTTTAGAGAAAATGGAGAGTTGTTAGTGTGGTTAATTACTCCATCAAACAACACAAACACATTTGACTAAGATCAAAGGCGTGAGCATAGGGATGCCTGTATTGCTTAGTCACTTGAGCATCCGACTTTGGTTCAGGTCATGATCTCACGGTCCATGGATTCAGCCCCACACTGGGCTCTGTGCTGACAGCTCAGAGCCTGGAGTCTATTTCTGATTCTGTATCTCCCTCTCTCTCTCTGCCTCTCCCCTGCTTGGGCTCTGTCTCTCTCTGCCTCTCAAAAATAAATAAACATTTTTAAAAAAAAGCATGAGCATAGGTGGATCATGTTAGGGCATAAGTCTAGATGAACAAAGGCTTTTGTTTGCTGGGGAAACACTCATATTTCCTTGAAAGGATATATGACTTCTGGGCAGAGAAAAATGTAGAAAAGGAAACAGCCAGGAAAATAAGCACAGCTCTGCATGGTTACATGAATAACTTCATGTGTGCGGTCCTGAGGTTTTACGAGGAATCCCCATGTCACAGATGCCTCCCTCACCCTGATGACAGAACCTCCTTGTGCTCCCGGGGCTATCAGCAGTTGGCTTTTTCATTGAAACCTTTGGGAATTCAGAGACTATTAGTAAATTAAAATGGAATTAATTTTGAGTGTGAAAATCAAAATTAAATCAAATCCACAATGTTTACATTGATACTCACCTTAGAGGGGAGCTAATATTACTCTGAGCTGAGTCATTTTATAGCAGATTCTCTCCAAAATAAGTGACGAATGTATGGTATTATCAGCATATATATATTTATAGAAAACTAGCTACAAAGAAAAAGCAATAATCTTTCCAAGTAAATTATGGTGGGGGGGGGAAGATGTTGTCCATGATTTGCTTTTCTCCCCCATCTGTCTTCACAGATTTGGGAAAGAATTCTGAATATAATTCAAGTAACTGCTCCCTAAGCAGTTCTGAAAACCCATATGCCACTATTAAAGACCCACCTGTACTCATCCCCAAAAACTCAGAGTGTGGCTATGTGGAGATGAAGTCACCGGCACGGAGAGATTCCCCGTATGCAGAGATCAATAACTCAACATCAGCCAACAAGAATGTCTATGAAGTTGGTGAGTTCCCCTAATCAAAGAAAGAACCTCACATAAGAATTTTTTGAAACAATTTTAAAGTCTTTGAGAGTTTTTGAGAGTACAATAACAGTTCCTATAAACATTATTCAAAACAATGGTCATATTTTAAGGGCAAACCTGTGTTCCCAGTGATCGTATTGATTGGTGTCAAATAAATTTTTAAGGGACAATACCATGTAGAAAATTTAAACTAAACTTTCCTATCTCTCACCTGGTCATTTATCTCTTGTTTTGTAACCATAGTGACTGAGCACCCATGTGGAATAGCATATGTATCACATTAGCTGTCACGTCGAATTAGCCAAAACAAATGGTTCAGGTAGAGAAAGCAGGTGGTTCTATTTCCTGGTTGAATTCATTACATTCATGCTCTTCACAGGAAGGAACACTTTACTTGTAAATTTGTCTAATATATTGCTAATATTCTCAGATGTGAATCTGATGGAAATTAATAAGAATTCAATTTAAAATTAGAATTGTTTTAATTGCCCCTTACAAACACCATTTGGGGAAAGTTGAAACATATCAGAAGTATTATTGAGTAGGTAGAATAGGGCTATGTATTTTAAGATTTCTCTCTCTTTCTCAATGTTTATGATTTAAACTTTAGAAAATTATCTACTACTCATAAATGAAGTGGCTAATTTAACTCTAGTCACTAGTAGTTTATGCCACAGACATGTCACTGAAAAGATAAATAGCTATTCATGAAGAATTAAGGCAGCCTTCTTACAGTGTAAGTTGTAGTGACCCAAATGGATTATGGACAAGTCAGTTACCGTTCCCCTTGAACCGTCCTGTAAACCCACCAGTTTACCTTGGGAGCTGAACTGAGAGCCTGGGTCCTGAGTCCTAAAATGAACTGAGTTAACCTAGAAGGACCTTAGTCTTCTGACCTGTGGAGTAAGGGGTTCGGACTAGATCATCTCCACGGAGTTTTTCAGACAATTGGTTCATTTCCGGGGTTCCTGTGTGTTCCCTGATTGTCTTCAAACCAGTGACAGGCACAACACCATTGTGTGCATCAGTGGGTCTAACAACTGCAGAGTAGCCACCTCACAGTGATCATAAAAGCATCATTTGTTTCATTAAATAATATTTTTTATAAATGCCCCTCTTGCATGTTTGAGATTTGCAAGAAATGCCACACTCTCTTCTATCTAAATTTTCCCCTGCTGATGAATTCGTGTGTCCCTGGTTGTCACAGAACCTACAGTGAGTGTTGTCCAAGGAATATTCAGCACTAATGGGCATCTCACCCAGGACCCGTACGACCTCCCAAAGAACAGTCACATCCCTTGCCATTATGACCTGCTGCCAGTCCGAGACAGTTCCTCCTCCTCCAAGCGAGACGATGGTGGCAGCGGCAGCAGCAGCAGCAGCAGCGAATGACATGGAAGGTCTGCTCCATGCCCACTGGAACTGTTTTCAGAACCGCAGTTTGGTTCTTCTCCATCCTCAAGTTCGCCACCTTACGGGAACGTTCATCTGCTTGGTAGGCTACTGTTGGACGTGAACCAGAAAGCTCAAAGCTGAGGCTGGCTGATCGTAGGTCCTTCTTGTACTCGGGGCTCGGAAGGAGATATCAATGTGACTTCCTATTCTTAGTTCTAGAACTGCGCTCATGAAGCATGACTTCCGATAAGATCTTGGCTCAAAGCATGAACTTGCAGAAGTCTTTGGGAGGGAGTCATGGGCTGCAGTGACATTGGTATTTGGTTGAACATTTAAAATTTAAGTATTTTCTTTCTCATTTGCATTGCAGACCTGTACCTAGGATTGTGCAGTTTATCATAAAATCTGGTGTGAATCACTAAACATGTAGAGGAAAAGGGAAGTATTATTGAGTCCTTACATTTATTATTATCTTTTTTGGACCTGGATTTAGAATTATAGGGATAATATGAACCCAGAAAGAAATGTTCTATTGAGTGGCATACCTGGATAGACTTTGAATAAACTCTAGAATTGGTTAGCAAATTTAAATACGAAAACTTTAGTCATTTTTTAGGATGAAGAAATGAAAAATTAGAATTATTTTAGCTACAGTAGAATTATTACAGAAATCCGTATCCACGATTGGCAGGCAGAGGTTAATCTTCTTTGACCCTGGCCCACTTAAGATCCATGACCCCATTCTGCTCCCTGTCCCCATCATACATATTTACCATGTAAGGTCTGTAACATATCAATAATTATTTCATAAATATAGAAATGAGATAGTTTTATTTTTGACAGACTGGATTGAACGAGTGTATAATGGTTGGAAGAGGTTGTAAATTTTATGTGTAAGAAGACATTTTGGTTTTGTAAACCATTAGCGACACATGCTATAATATAGAAATAGTGGACAGTTTTGATTAATTTTTCCCTAGAAGTGACCGAAATATTTTTGTGCATATTTGAGAAAAGGGCACTTTCCTTTTATTAATTGCCGATTTAGAGAAACTATGCTTAAGCTGGTCTTTTGCATTGCTAATATGACATGTACCCCATTTTTCATTAATTTGTATTTCCATTTTTAAGTTGTATATTCTGTTTTGTAGTGCTTGGATTGTTAATGAAAACTTATGTTATATGTTCTTTGTTTCTTGTATCATTGCCACTTATCTTTTTGCTTGATAAAAATGCATTGTTCTTTGTTTTCTTTTGGAGGCAGGAGATGAAATATATAAACCCAATCTATTAAAATTGGTCATCACTAACATAGTAAAGTAGCTGTAGGCGAATGGCTCATACTTGAAGTAGAAGAGAAGCTTCTTCTTATTCCAAAATGGAGCTCCTTTTGATTTGTGAGTCTTGGTTGAGGCAGGGAGAAGGAGAGCGGGGAACACTGGTTACTGAGCATGTACTGCAGGCTGTTTTTACTGAAGACCTTCCTTCAGGTGGTCACATAATTCATCGTCCAAATGGGGACATTGTTGAGTGTAGACGAGGGCATTATTAATAATTAACCTTCAGTCGGCTTAACTCTGGACTGTTCCAGGTAACCCAGAAGGGATGCTCATTCTGTGCATCCCATACCTACCATGCGACAGCATTTTTCACTTCCACGTAGCGGTGTCAAGAGAAAGCCAACATGGTGGAAGAAAGCTGATTTCTCTTTGAGCTGCCTGAGCACGCAAGGGCTACCAAGCTGCATGAAGAAACAACCGCATGAGGAAAAACAGTGCTTGAGAATCTTTAAAGACATGAAACCCTAGTGGTGTCCTGTCTCGGTGAGTCAGTTAATATACATGTATTGTGTGTCCTTTCTGCCAGTAGCATACGAAGGGCTTCCTGCCAGCTATTGAGTTGGGGTCTCCAGTGATTTCACATGACATCCCTGCACCAGGGATGGCGGTTCGCTCAGGGAGAGGATAGAACAAACACACCTGCAGCGCTAACCCCAAAGTTAATTTAAGGAAACACGGAATCGCCTGGAGCATATCTTAGAAACAATTGATTTTTTTTTTCCAGCAGTTAACCTTTGGCTGACCCTTGACTGTAGTGAGGAGGCATCGAAGTGAGACACTGTGGGTCAGTAGCTACAAAAAGTCTCTTTTGCTCAGAGAAGAATCTTTCCCCCCCTTCTTTTTTTTAAACATTTTTTAACACTTATTTAATTTTGAGAGACAGAGCATGAACAGAGGAGGGGCAGAGAGACAAAGACACAGAATCTGAAGCAGATTCCAGGCTCTGAGCCTGTCAGCACAGAGCCTGATATGGGACTTGAACTTACAAACCTCAAGATCGTGACCTGAGCCGAAGTCGGACGCTCAACCTACTGAGCTACCCAGGCACCCTTTCCCTTTCTTTTTTAAGCATTCTTCATTGCTCTGTGTTATAGTGAGTTTCCCCATTACTCCTCAGACATAGTTAAAAAAAACAAAAACGACGTTATTTTTCTCATTCATGTACAAAGGCAACAGCATCTCCAGCAGGAAGTCTGGGTAGCAGATGCCGACTCTCATGGGGCTCTGCCGTCTGCCCCTGGGTATTCTTTCTGGCAATGAATTGCTCGAGGTTGCTGCCGTCCTGACTCATCAGAGGTGAGTCTTCCTCACCATGGCTCACTAGACATATATCAAGTATCAGAACACATATAGCGTTTTGGATATTATAAAACTACATATTGAATTTGAGAGGTCTTGGTTAAGAAGTCAGAACTTCCTCGATATTTTATATCGATTTGGGTAAAGAGAGAGATGCTTTTGTCAGAATGAAAATTAAAAGACAAAAGGACCCAACAAGTTTTTATTTTTCCTGAAATTACCCCTTTGGACTCTTCCAGATACCTCAAATGTAATTTAATGGTGATGTCATTCATCATACACAGTGAATCTGTTCTCACGATTTTTGAATTCATTCATTTGGGACCATAAAATTAATTTCTTCCCTACATCCTACAGTGGTCAGAGCAGTGAATGAGCTTGGCAATACCAAGGGAAAGCCGTTCATGAAGGAATGTCAGCCAAACTTTTCTTTCCCTAGAGGTTGATGTATCATAAAATTTATAATCTATTTGTATTTTGTATAAACCCATCAAAATTGGCCCGATGAATATCTTATGTACTTGCTACAATATGGAGAAATGGTATTTATAGGTAATTATATAAGGAATATTTCATAATTATTTACAATACTTGATATAAATTCCTCTCACATGCTATAGTAGTTATGCTAAGAAAGAGCTTAATGTGTTTAGCATTTTCTCAATGGTAAATTACATTCACCAATTTTAGGAAGAACAGTATACAATTTTATACGACAGTTGTAACTTCCCAGCCAATTCCATTAGCCACTGTGCGTTGTGAGAAATGCAAGCAACTTTATGAAAACGTGGATATCCAAAGAGCCACAGTGGTACTTGACAATTATTGGGGATTTTTAAACCATGTATATTGAAACAGTTGCACAAGAGCATTACCCTACCCTTTAGAATTTGTATCAATATTAGAAGTCCAGTTACCACTAATAGATACTTTGGTCTTAAAGGCTTTATGTCACCGCAGTGTATATAGAAGTGCAAGTGTGAGTCATGTGGTGTGGGTGAGTGCTTATTTCTTAACTAAAGATGTGCAGCAAACTCCCCTTTTAGGGTCTAACTACTCGTGGTGACCTAACATTGGGTCTGCTTGTTTTCATTCTGTATTTAGTCCAGGCTTCCTTTTGATATGAACAAATCGCAACATATATTTTTAAAAGGCAAAAAATCCAAATACGTAAGAATTTTCTTGATTGTAGCAAACAAAAAAATGCTTTCAGTGTTAAAATATCTCTATTTTCCAAAGATGGTAAACCTCGGTCATAGCCTACGTTGTCATTTATATCACCAAATGAGTTTATAGATTAATGCAATAAACTTTCTAATAAAAAAAACTTTAGTGTTTACTTCTATGTCTGATTCCATTGTTAATTAATGAGAATAAAAGAACCTGTGGTCTTACTGGAAAAATTCATATTTTTTTCATGTGTGGCACCATAGCCCTTGAGATAGACATATCAAGACAATTGCACTTCATGATATTTAACTGCTTGTGTATCCTCTTCCCCTTCAGATTACTTGTTCTTTAAGGACAGAGGCAACATTTTGTACATATTTGGATTCCCAGAACCCAGGTTAGTGGCTGAAAGTCAGGTCTTCTGTAAATAGCTTTAGGTCATCTTATGTGTATTTGTTTCTTAAATCTTAGGAGCTTGTTAATTCCTTCTTTTATAATTAAAACATTTTCGGAGCATCCACTTTATAGCATGGTGTTCTAGGGATCAAATATGAATAAAATGTGCTGCTTCCCTCACTTGCTGTTTATTTACTGAGGGCCTGAGTGCCAAGCACAGTTGGGGATGCAGAAAAAAAATGAAACATGAGCTATTTTAAAGTAGCTCATTATTTAATTAGACAAATAAATCATCTTACTAGCAGTGTGACTTTGGTAAGCTACTTAACTTCTCAGGGCCTCAGTTCCTATATTATAATATGTTGGAAATCATAGCACCTATTTCATAAGGGTTTTGTGGGAAGTTAATAAGTTTTTGCAAACACAACACCTCAGTGCCTGACACAGAGTAGACAGCTAGTTAGCTATCATTACTATTATGAAAAATTAGCTAATAACCTGAGCTGTTTTGCAATAACCAGATGAGTGATGAGGCGGGTGAATCAGGAGTGAGCATTTAATGAATATTATAAAAGCTACATATTTGTGTGACCTTATCCCAATCTATTTTTGTACTATCACAAAATTCCACATACATTTTATTACTAGAGTGGTAATTTAGGAGAGCAATAATAATATGATTTCATCCTCCAGCATCTAAGAATGGAGAACGCTTTGAAAATGTGTGGATGTGGGTTTCTGGAAAGATGTTGGCCTGGCTTCACCTTCCTATCCTGCAGATGACAGCCATTCTGAAAAAGTCAGGGACTGATCTTGGCACTCTGAAAAGGTTCCACACAGTGAGATATCAAGTTCTTGAAAGAAGGTGCAAATGGCAGGGCAGGGGGTGTGGGGGGCGAAATGTAAATGGGAGTTCCTGGAATTGATGGGCATGGACTCTGGAAGGAGTACATGAGGAAGGCCAGCAGACCCCGGGGAAGGAAAGATACTTGCTGTTTGCACAACGCAGCTCTGAGAAGGGCTAACTGTCCCCACCCTGATGGGGTCTCTGGAGGCATAGTTTCCATGGTGGGCCAAGGTCAGCCTATCCCTTCCTGGACTTGTGACTTGAGATGCCTTCACAGACGGATCATGGGCATCATTGGCAGCCCACTGAAGGAAAAATCCCTACCCTGGCTGTCAGTGCACAAAAAAGAACCACTGAGACACAGAGGTGTTGAAAGCCAGTGCACTCTCCTGTGAAGAGGCAGAGAAACAATGCAACCTCATGATAGGAACAGTGCAGCTCAGATCGATGGGAAGAGGCTGATGTAGAAAACTACAGTAAACCTCTGTTATGGAGGTGGAGCTAATGTGGAAAATGGAGGAAAACCTGGATAAAATAGGATCTAAACTCTTACAGGGATATAATTAGAGGACCAGAGAGAGTTTCTTGGAACTGAAAACAAGGACATCCCAATTTAAAAATTCGACAGAGGAATATAAAAACAAAAATAGGTTGGTAACTACTAAAACTGAATTTGTGTCTCAGAGAATGAAATGCAACCACGAGAAAATTCCAGAAATGATAATTATGGAAAACTCATCCAGGAGACCCAATATTGAAACGGTTGGTAATACAGAAGGGGGAAAAAGGTGCCATGGAGGAATAGTAATCAAAGAAATAATCAAGGAAAACTTTTATAAACTATATCCTTCCATAATGTGAGTCTTTCAGATCTTTAGATCTTTCTTTCAGTTGGGAAAGGACCTACCAGGCTAATGAAACAGAATTAATGAAAAATACATATATATAAGGAGAGAGAAATCCACGAAATGTTCCCAAACTCTAAGGCTAGAAGAACAAACTTAAAATGGCACAAGCAGGAATAGCAGATGGCTCACAAGGGCAAGATAATAAGGTTGGACGGATGAAGTGTCTGGTGGGAGCAGGAATGAGGAGGGGGCCAAGGCCGGAAAAGGCAGGGCAAGGGTAAAATAGCTGCCTCCTATTCTCTCACTGCAGCACCAGCTGCCCATCTTAAAGGTCAATGTGGCTACAGGCCAGCAGATTGTTAACTAGCCCACATTCCGTACTGTTCGAGACTCTGGCCTGACTAGCATGGACCAGGAAGAGACAGGGCAACAGGAAGAGGAAAAGGAGCTTGTGTGATAGACTGGCACAGGATATCCAAGAAATACCAAAGCACCAATTTATCATCCTGCATTGAATTTGCTCTCAAGGAATCATCAGAAGTGTGATCAGAAGAAAATTGGAAGCCTTGCATGACTGTTGGCTTCTGGAAGGCGGTTCTTCCTCCTTTCTCTGGCCTGGATTTCTTTAATGATGATAAAGCAACAGAAAAAATCCACATATGCCACAAAGTGGCCAAACTGCCATCGTATATTTGATGGTTAGCGTAGGATTAAGATGCTTATGGAACAAGTAGTCTTTAAATACCTAAGAGCAGATTTCTTGTAATCTCTGCTAAATATAACAAAAAACAGAATTTCCTGCCTAACTAACATTTGAGCCTTTTTATTTTACATCCATCTTGGACATTGGGACAATAAAGAGAACAGATGGAGGGAAGAGTGTCCTCTCTAAAGTTCCAGCCATGATCCGTGACTTGAGACATAGCTTCCCAAGTGTTTAGAATAGAACTTTAGACGCCATACTGAAATTAAGGCAAAGAATTTAGTGATGGTAGACAAAAGCCAATGTATATTGACACAATAGTCATTATATATCACAGACGGGTGTGGAGGCTTTGTGCCTGAGTTCTACCAAGCATGACTCACCACAGAGGATTATGAAGAAAGCAGAGCTAGTATTTGTCATCATGTTCCAATGATTGGAGTCATGTTGTAAAATTGATTTTATAGTTAATGGGAAAGAGATCATCCTTTTTATTACCTATTTCATATAGATGACTGGTAAACCTGACTTGACAATAGTATAATATTTTTATATGATTTATAATAAGTTAGTCAATATATCAAAGCCAAAATGATGAATTGTTTTGCTTCAGATTAAATATCTAAATCCTGTGTGTAACATAAGAGGGTTTTAGTTCTTTCTGGGGCCCTTTATATTTTGTATATGAACTACTTTATCATCCTTATTATCCAAAATGGATGGGATTTAATAATTTAAGATAATAGTGTTAAATTTTACACATCTACACGTGCAAGAATTTTTTATTTTACACCCTTTTGATAATTAGAGAAAAAAGTAAAAAAGTGATTTGTTTTTAAGAAAAAAGTAAAGCTTTTATAAAATCCCTAAGGGTTACATATTCATGGAATTCTAATTATTATTATCTTTAATAATTCACTATTACCACCAAAGTATTACAGAAATATTTCATAACAATTGCTCTTGAAATAAAGAATCTAGCCTATTCTGCTTTAATGTATTTATCTGTAATATCTGTTACTTCTTGAACAGGTGGTAGAAAACGAGGTCAATATCAAATGGAGGTTGTTTTAGTTGATATGCAATTATTCCTAGCCAGAGGGAGCTAGAATAGTTGGAATCGAATTTAGAGTCTTCATCAGGAAACAGGAAAACTCTAATGTTGGCGGTTGCTCAGTCATTACTTCTTGAGAAAGGCCTTTCCTAACCACTTGTGTGGGGGAAAAAAACATCATCCTATATCTTATTACCCTGGTTAATTGCCTTCATTGAGGCTTGGTCTCTGAAGTTAAGTATTATTTGATCTGCTTATTCCTTCGCTGTTTCACTTTTCAGCTAGAACATAAGCTCCGTGAAGGCAAGATCTTCTCTGAATGGTTCACTGCTGTATCACCAGAACACTAATGTCTGGCTCATGACGTGGGTACAGTAGAGATTGGTAGATTGAATGAATGTCTAATGGCTTCTGCTTACTTTGGCACAGCAGGCTTGGCTTTGCTCTAACTCAGCATTCTTCTTAGGTGACTTGGAGATGCTCCTCTTACCGTCCCACAATTGCAGTCATTCATGATGACAGCTGCAAGTTCAGGAAGCTGGTGACCTGAAGGGACGTGGGACAACATGACTCTGACCACCTAGCACAATATTTTCTTCCTTTACTTCAAAGCTTAAGTCAGGTCTTTGATATTTTCACCCACAAAGCTGAGAGTGCCAGCTACAGTGATTTTGGATGCCAAGAGCATTTCTGTTGTGTTTTGAACAGATCTTACAGGGTAGTGGATTTTAATTAAACATGTGATCATCGACATCTCCCACAGTTTGCTTCTAGTGAGCCCTGTATTATAGCCATGTTAAACTGTTTGCTGGTCTCCAGTGTCCTCCCCAGGTCCCATCATCTTCTTCCCTGCACTTTCCTTCCTCTCTCTCTCTCTCTCTCTCTCTCTCTCTCTCTCTCTCTCTCACTGTCCCTATGCCTGCCTCCACAACATCTGCCCTAAGACCTTGCTTCTGACAGGCTGCTCTCTCACAGGGATTGAGGTCAGGAGGGCAACTAAAGTAAGCTTTTTCCTGTGAAAGGAGGGATTCCTTTGACAGTCACTTTTGGCTCAAAGAATCCCCATTGGCCTGACTTAAACTTTCTTACAAATCTGCTGGCATTGTACACTGTTCCGTCACTCTCTCCTTCACAGGACCAGACTTGAATCAGGCTAAAGAGAATATATGACCCAGGGGTTTCTACATAAAAACTTGTCTTGTGAAATTTGCTCTGTGGAAACATCTGTATGGTCTGCTTTATGGGAGCCCTCTGATACTCTTATTTAAAATTCATGGCTCCCTTCTTTCTTTGATGTCAGCCTGTTGACCCCAGCAGTATGCCTCTGAAACCCGCTCTCTGAGAAAATTAAAAGGCATTGATTTATAGCATTTTCCCATTTCTATGTAAACACTCCGACCATGGCCAATTTGAAAGTACCAACATGGCATCACAGAATGTGGAATTAGGGAGAGATGCTCATTATCATTATCATAGAATCACATAGTATTTCCACAATACAAGCATAATAGATGTAAATGACCTTAAGATCATACCTAATAGGAGGTAGTAAAATAATTAACATCGCTGAGTTTTGAGTATTTTAACTTATAAAAATATAAAGTATTGAATTGTAGGTTTATATACTTCAATTTTCATAATGGCTGGGTTTAACAGCTGGCTCAGAGAATTCCTAAAATCTTAATAACTGGCTCTCACAAGCCTGTACAAACCGCTTCAGCACATCATTACCACGACCCTCATTTCCCATTGTCCAGGCAGCGGCCCCACAAACTCAAGCCAAAGCACTAACACCAGCACATACAATGTAGGGGCCACAAGGGAGGTGGTCAGAGCACGTTTTTCTTCCCCATTTTCATTTCACATCTGGAAAAACTGAAGTCCAGAAAGTTTATACATTCAAGTAAGCGCTGTTTACTAAAAATGTCATACCAGACTTCTTCGAACACACACATTTCTGTTGTGTGTTCATATTGTTAGAAAAAGACAATAGGAACTGGATTACCTCTTTCTTAGGAGATTTTTAGACTAATTAGTCGGCTGTGAAGGAGTCCTCATCTTAGGTGTTCTGTGAAGCACTAAATTGGAAGGTGACCTTACTCAAGGGTCCTAGGCTCCATGTAATACATGAACTCATAGCATGAGGATCTATTTATGAATTGCCACTTAAAAAATGCGCGGAGCCCCAAAACTACTCATCACCATTGTTTATAGTTATAGCTGTACACAGACAGACTTCTTTACCCCTGTGGGTGGGTAGTAGAATCCACATGAGACTTTTGGACATACAGCCAACTATCAGAGACCAGGAGAAATGGGTGACTACGTTATAAGAACTGGATTGGCTGTTTTCTTCATATTGCACTCGTTTTAAAAAAGATTCGCTTTAACATTTCTGCTCACTAAGTAGCTAGGGACTGATACACAGCAGTTGGTGGCCTTTATGCTTGAATTGCAGCTGCAAATTAAATTTTTTAAATGTCCCAAATATTTTATGTGTACTACAGGTAGACTTTATTTCTGGCAGAAAACAAACTAGAGTTGAGTCGCTTGACAAAGATGATTTCAAAACAGCAGGATGAAAGGCAGGCTTTTTTGTGCCTGCCTGAGATGTTGAGCTCCAGGAGAATGCATTATTTAAAGAATGGAGAAAAAGAGGGGGGAAGGCTTGGGAAGAAAGATGCAGAGGCTCAAAATATTGCTCTTTTCCCTCACAGAGAAAAGTAGAAGGTGATTGGCAGTGAATACCGTTAAACCCACAATGAGGAGCCAAATTAATTACAAGAAAATGCCTTTTTGGTCATTAAAAGAATGCCCTTTCCCTTAGCAAGGCATCTGATTCTTCTATGAGCTCAGCACCGACCATGTGTAAAATGGGTTTCTATTAAATGATTTTGACTGAATGGACAAATATAAGAACCTTATGTACTTCATTAAAGGCTGTAGACACTTTGAAAGTAAAAGTCGGTCTTAAATATCACACATAGTACAAAACCACGGTGCTATTAAACAAAAGCTCTATGTCTCAGCACAATGTACCAGAACATGGCCTGTTGCTCTACCTAATACAGGACATAAGACAATACATGATACAACATCTCGTGAACTGCTACCGGTTCTGTAAGACTGACTTAACCCAAGGCAGCCTCTCTTGGAAAGATCTCATCACCACCCACGGTGGTTACTTCAAGGAAAACATTTGCTTGCATGTTTACATCTCGAATTATTCATTTTCCCCCCCAAAACTAGACTCACCACTTTATAGTCAGAGCTCTTAGATTGTTAGAATTTAGCTCAGAGGGTACGGGAAAATAAGTTCTCCCCGGAAAACCTCAGAGGCATCTGAGGAAACCACCAATAAATGGCCTTGAGAGGCAGTGAGGGCACAGCCGTTATCCAGTGACAGAGCTGGCCGGTGACCTCAGCTCTTGCGGATGTGATCAAGTCGCACCCAAATCCTCTGGTCGCGGTGGATTTCTTCTTGACATTTGGACTCACAGCTGTTCCGGCATCTTCTTACTTAAAGCACGCACAAGTGGGGAGGCTTGATCAGGGAAGAAGGCCTGTCACTTTCCTAAATACAACATGAACGTGTTGACTTGACTTCTGTCTGCTGGTCTGTGGGAGTCACCTCACCCTTCCTTGAATGCCCCCACTTTCCCCACACCCCACCACCTGCAGACCACATTATCTCTTCCCAGTAACATTGCTTTTTGATGCAAGGAAGACTTTGCTATTATTTTTAAGGAATTCTGATCTCAGTTTTATGGTTAGTTCCAGGTATTATTTGTCTCCATACTTACATATTTTACCATCTCTCTTCATACCATACTACCTTAAATTTTTTTAATGTGTATTTATTTTTGAGAGAGAGAGAGAGAGAGAGAGAGAGAGAGAGAGCGCGAGCGAGCTTGAGTGGGGGGCGGGGCAGAAAGAAGGAGACACAGAATCCAAAGCAGGCTCTAGGCTCTGAGCTGTCAGCACAGAGCCCGACATGGGGTTCAAATTCAGGAACCGAAAGATCACGACCTGAGCTGAAGTCAGACGCTTAACCTACTGAGCCACCCAGGTGTCACCTACCATACTATCTTCATTGCCTATTTTTGCAGTGCCGTGGAAGTGGTTATTATGATTACACATTCTGTCTAGGATCTAGAGGAACATACTCTAAATCAATATCATGTGAGAATGATAGGAACAAGAGGGAATATGGAGTTGGCAGGGCAGGTGACAGATTTCCAGTTTTGATGCCTTGTGTGATCATGGTCAAGACAATTCATATCATTTGATTCTAGTTTATTCATCCCCAAAGAAAACATATTGACACTGTTCTTCCTCATAGAATTGGCAGAACATGTTATGTGTCTAATATTTGAAAACTCTGAATATTGGAAAATAATATAAAATAGCTTTAAGAGTCACTGAAATAGTTTGTCGAAGCTTGAATTTACCAAAATTATCATTGTAGAAGGATCAAGAAGGGAGAGACATAGATGCAATTTTCCACAATTAGCAGAATGACATAAAATACATCACTGGGCTGACTAGTCATTCCACAGATTTTTACAGGATGGACGTAACCATGGAGAGGGTAAATCCGTATTTCTAATCCTGCTTGAACCTGCTCAGCTGACGAACCTTCCGGGCAGCCCTGTTTGAATCACTTTACCTTCTACCGTATGAGTAACATCTGGAGTTTCCAGCAGACGCCCACATCAGAGAAACAGTGACAGGGAAAAAATGGCCATGAGATAATGTCCATAAAAGTCCTAACCTTTTTGGAATAATGTTGCTCTAAAAAAAGGTCAAATATTTTTAATATAGGCATAATCTCATGTAAGTCACATACTACTTTTTTAATAAATTAATGAGTTTTATTTTTTAGAGCAATTTTAAATTGACAGCAACATTGAGCAGAAAGTACAGGGAGTTCCTACATATTCCCTGTCCCTCCACACACATTACCCCAGTACTGACACCCTGCAGCAAAGTGGTACATTCGTTACAATTGACAAACGTACACTGAAACCTCATTATGAATCAAAGTCCATAGTGTATATTAGGGTCCACTCTGGTGGTATCTATCTATGGGTCTGACTAATGTTTAATGGCATCTATCCAAGATTGTATTATCATCCAGAACAATTTTGCTGTCCCCCAAATCTTCTGTGCTCTGCCTATTTCATTCCTCCTTCCCCACTAACCCTTGGAAACAACAGATCCTTTTATTGTCTCCGTAGTTTTACCCTTTCCTTGATATCATATAGCTGAAATCATACAGCATGTAGCTTTTTCTGATTTCTTTCTTTCTCTTAGTAATATGAATTTGAGTTTTCTTCTCATGACTCAATAGCCCATTTTCTTTTAGCGCTGCAGAACATCCCATTGTCTGGATGTATCACCATCGATCCATCCACCTGCTGAAGAACATGTCGTGTACTTTTCAGGTTTGTCAGGTATGAATAAACATCTGTGGTGCAGGTTGTTGAGTGGAATAAGTTTCCAATTTATTTGGGTGAATGCCAAGGAGTGCAATCGCTGGACCCTATGGCCAGTATGTTTGTGTCTGTAAGAAGCCACCAAACTATCCTGCTATTCCACGTTCTCACCAGTACTGGGTGTTGTCAGTGTTCCAGATTTCGGGTACTCTCATAGGCATGGTGTCTGCAATTCCTCAATGACATAGGATGTCGAACATCTTTTCATATCTGCGTATCTTGTTGGGTTAGGTATCTCTTAATGTCTTTGGTCCATTTTTTAATCATTTGTTTTCATCCTGTTTTGTTTTCAGAGTTCTTCATATGTTTTGAACGACAGTTCTTTGCCAGATGCGTCTTTTATCAGTGATCTTTTTCACAGTCTATAGCATGATGATGTATCTAAAAGTCTTCATTATATGCACGGTCATGAAGAGTTTTTTCTATGCTATCTTCTAGGGGTTTTATAGTCTTGCATTTTATATTCAGATCTATGATCCATTTCAAATTAATTTTGGTGAAGGTCACAAGGTCTGTATCTAGATTCATTTTTTTTACATGGCTGCCCAGTTTTTCCTGCAGAATTTGTTGAAAAGATTCTCTTTGCTCCATTATACTGCCTCTGTTCCTTCCTCAAAGGTCAGTTGACTACCTCTGTGTGGGTCATTTCTGGCTCTTTATTCTGTTCCAATTAATTTCTTTGTCTATTTCACCAACTTTCTCTGTTTAATCTGAGGTTTAGTGTGTGACATTAATTGGGGGAAATTCTCAGTCATTATTGCTTAAGAATCGTTTCTGTTCCTTTTTGTTTTTTCCTTTCCTTCTGCTCTTCCCATTATGTGTATTTACCCCTTTTATAGTTCTCCCACAATTTCAGATACTCTGTTGTGGCTTTTCTTCTGTCTTTTTTCTCTTTGCTTTTTGGTTTTAGGAATTTCTATTCTCCTGTCCTCAATCTCAGAGATTCACAGCAAAGTGCCCAATCTACTATGAGACCATCAGATATAGTGTTCATGATTTTTGCCACTTCTTTTTTATTCTTAGAATTTCCATCTCTCTGCTTAACATTATCCACCTGTTGTTACGTGTCTCTACCATTCCATTAAATCCCTTAGCATTTTAATCACAGCTTTTAAAATGTTCCGGTCTGGTAATTCCAACATTGGTGCCTTATGTGACTCTAGTTCTGATGCTTTCTCCGTCTTTTCAAGTTTTGTTTTTGCTTTCTACTAAGCCAAACAATGTTTTTGTTGAAAAGTGGATCTGATGTATTAGGTAGAAGGAACCAGGGTAATGCAGTGGTGAGTGTCAGGAAGGGAAGCGTTCTGTGGTCCGGTGATTGATCTCAGCTTTTCAGGAGCCCGTGTACCTGGTGTGTGATCTTCACAGGTGCTTCTCATTTTCCCCCCTCCTTTGAGTTATGATAGGTTGGCTAGAGGGAGTGGACGTGGGATGTCCCTCCCCCCAAATCAGGTAGCCTCTGATGAAAGCCCAGCAGGTTAGGTTCTGGTTAACAAGTTTCCTTGGCTCAGGCCTTGTTAAGATCAAAGTGCCGTGGTACATTTCAAAATGGCTCCTGTCCTCCTCTTTTGCCCTCAGTGTTAGGAGGTTTTCTCTGAGGCTCCCTGAGAAAAACTGGTTGGAGCTCCTGGATCTGAAACTCACAAAAGCCTCAGGACTGTGTATGATTGGGTCCTCCTAGAGTTTTTAACTCTCAGATTTGTCCACACTGAGCCTCCAGCGGTTTGCTCATTGCTGTTCAGGTGCACACAAGTTCCGGCAAAGGTTTCTGCTCTGGTAAATTGTAATTCTCTTTATCCACCTGTATGGTCAGCTTGGGGTGCAGTGGTTTGCTCTGTGACCTCACTTCTCTGACGGATCTTAGAAGAGCTGATTTTTCAGTGTATTCCTTTGTAGTGGTTTTTAGGGTAGAGCAGTGATTTCAAAGCTCCTTACACGTTAGACTCAAAACTGTAGATCTGAACTATCATTTTTATGTCAAGGAAATGCTGACTTTTGAAAATTTTGAGTGAGATATTGCATTGCAGAATAAATATCAGATTATTTGTTTTCACTTAAGCAAAAGACCTTTACTCCTTGGTTTAAAACCACACTCAGGCTCAACAACTGATGAGTTGATAAAAAAGTGGTGTATATATATATATATATATATATATATAATGGAATACACTCGGTAATCAAAAAAGAATGAAAGCTTGCCATTTGCAACAACATGGAGGAACTGGACTGTAGTATGCTAAGCAGAGTCAGTCAGTGAGAGCAAGACAAATACCATAGGATTTCATTTATATGTGAAATATAAGAAACACGACAGATGAACATAGGGGAAGGGGAGGAAAAATAAAATACAAACAGAGAGGAAGGCAAACCATAAAAGACTCTTAAATACAGAGAACAAACTGAGGGTTGCTGGTGAGGAGGGGGCTGAGGAATGCGCTAAATGGATGATGGGCCTGAAGGAGGGCACTTGTTGGGATGAGCCCTGGGGGTTCCCTGTAAGTCATGGGCCCCTGGGTTCTACTTCGGA
Source organism: Suricata suricatta (assembly GCF_006229205.1). Lineage (NCBI taxonomy): Eukaryota > Metazoa > Chordata > Mammalia > Carnivora > Herpestidae > Suricata > Suricata suricatta. The sequence goes on from NC_043705.1 coordinate 19,644,407, forward strand.
AACCAGTACTACACTCTACGTTAACTTGAATTTAAATAAACAAATTTTAAAAATTAATTAATTAAAAAATACACACTCAGAAGGGCCTTCTTTGTATAATTGGAAATATTCAATGATTAGCATTTCAGCTGATTTCTTATAATAGAAGACATGTGTATTTTGAAATCATGGTTTTTCCCATATATGGTGCAATTTGCAATGCATTATAGAGTAAAAAAATTACCCTTGGCCTTGGGGAGCTTCCAGTTCAAACGGAACTCTTACCTGTTCGTGTACGTGATGGCAAAGCCGCGAGGAAAAGCCTGAGTACGTTTCGTTGGTACTTGCTGGTCTAAGAATCCATAAAACGTTCTAAAATGTTAAAAGGCAACTATGCATCTTCAGAATAACAGTAGTCATTAAAGTAAAGGTAAGCAGGCATTTTTTCACTTCGTGTGTCTGCTGCTTCTTCCCTCGAAAGAATCTAAAGTTCATTCAAACTGCCCAATTCTATGCTTTTTTTTTTTTTTCCTTTCTGCTTTTCTCATCCAAACATGTATGGATGAATGGCTGAATCCTTTCCTGTCAAGACATTGCAGGGCAATAAATCACCTTCGATTTTAAGCAGTAAGTGATTTCATTTATCTCTGATCAAGGTACCCAAATAGTTGCGTAAATTGTTAAGACAGACTCAAAAGAAATAGGGGTTTGGAGATTGCTGGTAACCTTTTACTTCGTTGCGATCGTTTTCAGATACATTGTTCAGCGGTCTCAGGACTTTTCAAAACTTGGTATCATCTCTGTTCTTGCTATCATAGAATGTTTTGTCCAGATTCCTCATCATATGTGATCCATCCTAAGTTTTTCTTTTTTAAGTATTTCCATGGCTTAAATGGAAGTGGAGTATGGTCATTTATCACTTTTGAAAGCTAAAGATTTTTTCACAATCCTTCAGCACATCAGTGAGATGGGACTAGGCTTTGAAACAAGCAGTCCACAGCTCAGGGCTCACTGGAGTGTGATGCGTTCTCAAGTCTGCACAGATAGAACACCCCATGGCTTTGCTATTTGGTTTTTTTTTTTCCCTTAGCTTCATAAACGTCTGTGAGGCAGCCAATATGAAATGCAGAAAGTCCAAGTTCATGATAGCTTGACATTTTCCACAGAGGGCTTTGAGTTCTCCTAGATGAAAGCTTCCATCAGAAACCAAATGAGTTCCACAAGAAGTGGAATTTTGCCTTAGTACATACTCAGGAAAGAGTAGGAATTCTTCCAAGTTTAGAATGAGGCATCTAAGCCCCTGCCACCGATTTGTATTCAATCAGAGGTAAAACTCTGCATGAATAAGCAACCCAATTTGAAAAGGTACCCCGTGAATGTCTAACGAGTGTTCTCTAACCCACCAAACATGTGTATGGATGCCCACGTCAGAGATGTGTCAGAGAGGTAAATGGCGGTTGGCCTTGAGCCTCAGCTCAGGTCAATCCTGGCATGTTTGTCTGAACCGGAATCAATTATAAAGAAATGCTTGTATCTGAAGAGTTTCTTAGATGTCTGGCTTTCTTATATTTGCAATTTTTTAAACTGAAAATGTCAGTAATGAATATTTTATTCTCTCAGAGTCCCGAATGCTAATATAATTCATAATGCACTATATTTTTATTGTGTACAATACATTGGGACAAATTTCCAATTTCAATATAATGCTTCATCAGCTGTACACAGATATATCTTTGATAGCTTTTATATGTTACCAGTTTAGCTATGAAGAAATAATTTGGATATGCTAATAAAATAATCTTTTTTCTCCCAAATTCTTTTAATTGAGGTATAATTGATATTTAGCATTGTATTAGTTTCAGTGTACAACACAGTGATTCAGTATTTGCTGTGAAATGATTACTTCAAGTCTAATTAACATCCATCACATGTTTTACAATAACTTTTAAGATCTACTGTCTTGACAATGTTCAAATATACAACAGTATTATTAACTATAGCCACCATGCTGTACATTAGATCCCCATGACTCATTTATTTTATAGCTGGAAGTTTGTACCTTTTCACCCACTTCTGGGAACCACCAATCTGATAACTATGTTTATGAGCTTGTTGGTTTTTTTTTTAACCAGGGTTGAGGAGGGAGGGTAGATTCTACATAGAAATGAGATCATATGGTCTTTGTTTTTTTCTTTCTGACTTATTTCACTTAGTATAATGAGATTTCTTTACAAATGTCAAGATTGCTTTTTCCTATGGCTGAGTAATAGTCCATTGTGAATATATACCACAGTTGGGTTTTTTTTCTAATCCATTTGTTCATCGATTGACACCTAGAATGCTTCCATGTTTTGGCTATGGTAAGTAATGCTGCACTGAACATGGGAACATACTTCTCTTTTTAATTTTTTGAGCAAGCTCCATATTCTTTTCCTAGTGGCTGCACCTATTTATAGTCGCACTAACAATGCACAAGGGCTCCTTTTTCTCCATATCTTCACCAACACTAATTCTTTTTTTTTTATTTAATTTTTTTGATAATAGCCATTCTTGCAGATGGGAGGTGATATCTCAGTATGGTTTGGGCTTGCATTTTCTTGATGATTTGTGCTGTTGAACATCTTTTTGTGTGCCTGCTGACCATTTAAATGCCATCTTTGGGAAAATGTCTATTGAGGTCCTCTGTCCATTTATTTAAATAAGTTTATTTTTTGCTTTTGAGTTGTATGAGTTCTTGATATATTTGGGTATTAATATTTTGTCAAATATATGAAAATTTTTTTCTGTTTGGTAAGTGCCTTTTCATTTCTTTACGGTGTCCTTGTTTTATGAAGGCATGTTAGTCTGATAGACTTCCATTTGTTTATTTTTGGTTTTGTTGCCTTGGCTTTTGATATAAAATACAAAAAATTGTTGCCAAAACCCATGTCAAGAGTAGCTTTTTGCCTGTGTCTTCTTTTAGGAGTTTTATGGTATCAGGTCTAAGATTCATGTCTTCAATCCATTTTGAGTTAATTTTTGTATAGTGTAACAAAGTGGTCCAGTTTCATTCTTCTGCATGTGGCTGTCCAGGTTTCCCAATACCATTTGTTAAAGAAGCTCTCTTCTCCCTGTTATATATTCTTGGCTCCTTTGTTGTAAACTAATTGATCATGTGTGGTTTATTTCTGGCCTCTCTATTCAGTTGCATGAATCTCTGTGCCAGTAACACACTGTTTTGATGACTATAGCTTTGTAATATAGTTGGAAATCAGCACATGTAATGCTTCCAGCTTTGTTCCTCCTCCTCAAGATTGCTTTGACTATTCAAGTCTCTGGGAGTTGCTACAAAGTTTAGGATTGTTGGTTCTATTTCTGTGAAAAATGCAACTGGAATTTTGATAGGGATTGCATTGAATCTGTAGATGTTGTGTCTGAAGAGCTTCTCAGCTGTCTGGCCTTGTGATACTTGGAAGTAACATTTCTGAATAGAATGTAAATGTTATAAACCACAACAATATAGAAGTAGTGATATGATGAGCAAACACAAGTTGGTGGCATGAGAAGGAAGGGATAAGATATAACACATTTAAGTACATTGACTGACACCTCTTTCACAGTGGGGGCATGTTAAAAGATACTGCCTCTAGATGATAGCTCAAGAAAAGAACATTGTAACAAGTTAGAGATATAAATGAGAAGAATGAAATATAATGAGCAAAAGTCAGATGGTGCAGTTGGGGGAATGCCTCGTCTCAGTGGAGGATACAAGGCAGTATAGCAATTCTTCATTTTCTTAGTGGGAAGCTAATGGATGCTGCCTAAAGGGGACAAATCAAGGAATACAGAATTATCTCCGATTATCAAGATTACAGTTCAGTTGGAGGGGGGGACACAAATTCCCAATTACTAGAAGAAAAACAAAGACACACAAAACTAAACAAAACACATTCTATACAGTAAAAGACAGAAGTCTAAAGAATTATTAAAAATAGGACATGTAAAACAAAATGGCATGAAAAAGAATGAATATGTCATAAACAAATGTAAATATATAAAATATTTGTTGAATATAAAACTTTAAGACTACTTAAAAATAAAACCCAGCTATGTTTTATATACATAATACACTTTGACAATAAGTAACGCCAAAATGATACAAGTAAAAGGATGAGCAAAATATATCAAGAAGAATTACAAAAATCAGGAATTTTGATGTTAATATAAGAAAATGCTTAACTTAGGGTGGGTAGTAAGCATTAAATGAGAGAAGAAAGACAATTTATAGTGGCACTGGGTGGCTCAGTTGATTAAAGCATCCAACTTCAGCTCAGGTCATGATCTCTTGGTTCATGAGTTTGAGTCCCACTTCGGGATCTGCGCTGACAGTGTGGAGCCTGTCTGAGAGTCTGTCTCTCTCTGTCTCTCTCTGTCTCTCTCTCTCTCTTTCTTTCTCTCTCTCTCTCTCTCCCTCTCTCTCTCTGCCCCTCCCTGACTCATGCACATGTGCATGTGCATTCTCTGTCTCTCCAAATAAATAAACGTTAGAAAGAAAGACAATTTATAGCAACAAATGCTTTAACTGTCAACATATGCACAATCAGAAGTCATAAATCAAAATGATAAGAAATAAAAGAAGAAAAAGGGAGAAACATAAACTATTGACTATCATGCTAAAAAATGTTTTATAAAAGGTAAATGGAGGGCCACCTGGGTGGCTCAGTGAGTTGCACGTCCGACTTCGACTCAGGTCATGATCTCACCCCTGGTGGGTTCGAGCCCTGTGTCGGGCTCTGTGCTGATGGCTTGGAGCCTGGAGCCCGCTTCCGATTCTGTGTTTCCTTCTCTCTCTGGCCCTCCCCCACTTGTACTCTCTCTCTCAAAAATAAATAAATGTTAAAAAAAAAAAGATAAATGGAATGTATACATATGCTGTGGTCAGAATGTTTGTGTCCCACCAAAACTTGTATGTTGAACCCTTAATTCCCAAAATGATAGTATTTGGAGGTGGGACCTTTGGGGCTAAGTCATGGGCGATGAGCCCTCAGGAATGGGATGAGTGCCCTTATAAGGAGAGACACAGGAGAGGTGCTTTCTCTCCCCATAGTGTAAGGATACACCAAGCAGCTGACCAGGCAGACACGAAGGTGGTTCTCCACAGCTACCAACTCCGTACCTTGACCTTCGACTTTTCAGCCTACAGAACAGCGAGGAATAAATTTAAGTTGTCTAAGCCACCCAGTCTATGCTATTTCTATTCTAGCACCCCAGGCTGACTAAGACAACATATTTTTAAATGTTCAAATTTACCCATAATTTTTAAAAGCACAAATTTAGACAAGGTACCATGTTTCACTTATCGCATTGGAAAAGGTCATCGTGTTTTATGGCACAGGGCATGAAAATGGGGGCAGAGAGACTATTACATGCCATTGGATTTTAGAAATCTAATATGTAGGTACACTCAGGAATGTGCTCAAAGGAACAAGGGGGAATGTTTATTGAGGTTTATAACAAAAACAGAAATGATGCAAACGTCTGTTCATAAGCGATCAGGTAAATAAGTCTGTAATATCCAAAAAAGGAACCTCATGCTGCTGTTCAGAAGGAAGAGGTTAATCATAGGGTCATGTGGAAAGCTTTGTGAAAAATACTGTTAAAGAGAAATAAATTATGCTCAGAATAGGTTTTATAATTGTGCTGTCTTGTTACAGACACGTGCACACACAGAAAACCTCTTGAAGGACGTGCACAGACAAGCCAATCATGGTTAGGAAAGTTCCTTTTCATTGCACAAACTTCTATCATGATTTTTTAAAAACCATATCTGGACAGCAGGTTTGCAGAATTTAAAAATGGCAGAAAAAGGGCACCTGGGTGGCTCAGTTGGTTAAGCGTCCAGCTTCGGCTCAGGTCATGATCTCATGGTTCGTGGGTTCGAGCCCCACGTCAGGCTCTGTGCTGACAGCTAGCTCAGAGCCTGGAGCCTGCTTCAGATTCTGTATCTCCCTCTCTCTCTGACTCTCCCCTGCTCACACTGTCTCTCTTTATCTCTCAAAAAAAAAAAACCATTAAAAAAAATGGCAGAAAAAATAAGAGGGTTATCATTGTGCCCACAGGGAGGGTATAGGCTAATGAAGGAGAGAGACCTTGGCTTTAAAATTACAACAGAGTGTGAGTGGTGACAAAATACGTTCGTGCAGATGGAGCTGAGGAATCACCTAACTGCAGTAGCCCCTTTCTTTAAAAAAGCAGGAGAAAGTATTGCATAATAGTACCCGCCGCCTTTTCTCTTCTTACTGTTTGCATCCAACTTCTTTGGAAAACAGCCCTCATTTGCCAACCTGACACATGGAATTCTGTTGTGCCAGGATGGCCAGATCCTCATGAACAGAGGAAGCAAATGCAAACAAAACCCAAGAGGAATTAATTATTTCTAAATAGATCATGCCATTCTCGCCATGGCGAAGGAGTGTTCTTCAACTCTGTCTTTGCTGATTATCATTCCCCATTGCTTTTATTTCTAGACCTCTTGCAGACAGGGCCGAGGATCATGGTTTGCTGCTGTCAGTAAGCAAAGTTTGTCCCAAGAGCTCAGACATGGACTGTGTCTGTATTGCAAGTGAATTCTTCCATCCAGGGAAGTGGCCCAGCCCCATGGCTTTCTATCCTCTGTGGCACTGGCTTTGCCAGCATGTGACACAATGGTGACACCACCATGGCAGTCAAGCTGAAGGCCATTTGCGCAGTGTGACATGCCCCCTTGCTTTGTGCACATCCAGGGGCTTTGATGATGTGGTCCATTGTTAGAAACAAGGGACCACTTCATCTCGACATAGACAAAAGGAGCGAATTACTGAAAAGCTTGAAGGAGTTAAGTTTCTCACAATAAACCTAGTCTGGGAAGCAATGGCAGCAATAAAATCCTTGAGAAACACATTGATCTTTGGGTTTCTGTTCATTGTTTGCTGGAGTTCAGACTCCATGTTTGGCGCAGAAACTAAAAAAGGAATGTTTAAATGTATGAAATACTGTGGCGTATAAGGGTGGATGGACTGTGTTCGTGGCCCGCATTTGATAGATAACCCTCACAAGTTTTAGAAATGTCATGTTGAACTTTCAGGCCTTTGTTTCTGGAATGTACTTGCAGCTCCAAAGTCCTTGCCTTTCTGCTTTATCGCAAAAGAAATGCTCAATTGGTTTTTGTCTCTGCGTGTCTCTGTTTCTTTCTGGCATTCTTAGAACTTTTTGAAAATAAATATACTTCCTATATGACAGCTTGCCTCAACTATTACTAAGAAAAATAATTCGATGAACAAATGTAGTAAAAAGAAATAGGAAAACTATCTCTTTTCTTTTAAATGAATTCTCCTGTGACCCCTTTAGTCTTTATAGTTGGGAAAAGTGGAAAAAGCATATAGCAGGCAATTCATAGTGTTTCACTGTGATTTAACCACCAGTTTGCCACAGAGGCCTAAGGGGAAAGGGAAACAAAGTAAACAAGGATTTACAAAGCTTCTGAATGAAGACCAGAATTTTATCAGCATTACATTCCACATTTCCAAAAGGACGTGTCACCTAAAGTGAAGGCTGTAAAAATGACAAACACAACTGAGAATTTTTCATTATTCCACAATTTAGTTTTGTTACTGATTTTTTTCTAATATTAGGAAGCTTCTATTTCTACATGAAATCACAGCTCCTTCTGTATTCCACTGCAGATGAAGTGTAGATGGTGTTAACAAACCAAGTTATTGTGACAACTAGAAGTTTCTGAGAAGGCATACTTGAACAGTACAAAGAATATAATTGTTAAAGATAAATGTTAACTTCATTTACATTAAGAATTTAGTTTAGGGGCGCTTCGGTGGCTCAATGGGTTAAGCGTCCAAGTTCAGCTCAGGTTATGATCTTGCAGTCTGTGAGTTCGAGCCCTGTGTCAGGCTCTGTGCCGACAGCTCGGAGCCTGGAGCCTGCTTCGGATTCTATGTCTCCCTCTCTTCCCATTCCATGCTCATGCTCTTTCTCTTTTTTTTATCTCAAAAATGAATAAATATTTTTTAAAAATTTAGTTTAATGCAATAATAGAAAAGATTCTGAGATTTTTAACCCCTCTCTCAAGAAAAAATGATTTTACACAGATGTTGAATTCCTGTTTCATTGGACAGCATTTACTGATGCTGATTTTCTTCTATCTGTAATATATATTTGGTGAATTCTCTATGACCAAATCATGATACAGATTGGACTTCCCTTGCCAAGCTATGTGCTGATTCTTTCTGTGATGGACTGGTGTCCTCATAAAATGAAAGATCATTCTAATGCTGGCTTCAGTAGGATAGACTAGGACAAACTGCCCTCCTCCAGATGACATTATGCTCTTTAAAGCCAAATGGAAATGGATTTCAGAACACCTTCTATTTGCAATTATTGGTACCATTGCTTCTATCACTCCAGGTAACGAGAGCTAAATGTACTTTCCCTTCAATGCATCAAAGGTAATTTGATGGTTTACATCATGATTTTTGCCAAGTTTCTTTGGTTTCTGTTGCTATCCAGCCATTAATCTATGCTATCTGACAAATGTTTAGCTCGAGATGAGTTTTCTACCTTTTTGTTGGAAGCACCCTGTGCAACTTTGTATTTCCAGTACTTAACCCAGTGCCTGGCCGGTAGTACACATCTTGTCCCTGTCGCTACCACATATATGACGGGTGTTGTTCCAAGTCCTACTTGTAATAACTCATTTAGCACTCATAACAAGGAGTATTAATTGTGAGAAATATTATCTCCACTTTACGGATAATACAGCAGAGAACTTAAATCATGGTTCAAGGTCATTTAATTAGAAGGTTACACCCAGGTAGTCTGGCTCCAGATCCTGTGCTCTTTTTTTTTTTTTTTTTAAGATTATTTATTTATTTTGAGAAAGAGAGAGAGAGAGAGACAGAGACAGAGACAAAAACGAGTTGGGGATGGGCAGAGAGAGAGCGAATCCCAAACAGGCTCTGCTCTGTCAGCACAGAGCCCAACGTGGGGCTGAAACTCACAAACCACAAGATCGTGACTCAAGCTGAAATCCAGGGTCGCACATTCAACCACCTGAGCTAGAGGGGTGCCCCCAGATCCTGTGTCCTTAACCACTGAACTATGCATACTCAAGGAATAATAATTTCACAGAACTAATTTCGTTGAGTCCTTTCACAGATTCCAGCACAAAAGTGCTGGAGAGGGGATGAGGAAACTTGCATTAACAGTGAAATCTGGTAACTCAACAGATGGGACAGCTAGACTGTACTTTCACACACCTTCTAAGTTACTTTATGCTCCTTCAAATACCAAGGAAATGTTTCTTCTGTGTGTGTATGACATGCTTGCAGTTTATAATTCTCCCAGAACCTCGTATGCAATGTAGCTTTGCTATTTTCATCATTAAGTTTATTTCTCTTTAAATGAAAGATTTATTTTAATTCACATGCACATCACGTCCTCTCCAAATATTCTTTGCTGCATTTCCATGAGATCATAAAACTATACCCTTGCAGATGTTGTCTCTTGATTCAGCAAACACTTATGCAGTGTGGAATAAAACATTTTAGATGTATATAATTCACTAGAATTAATAAAGCCCTTTTATATAAACAGTTTTATGTTATCCCCTCTAATTCTGCAAAGTAGAGAGGGTGTGATAATTCATATTATAGATAAGTAAAAAGAAGTTAAGGCACTTAGGTAAGTAACACTCATGTAGCATTCTTTCCCATTACACTGTGCTTATAGATGGTTCTGTGTTACATGTTTGGCTGTGGATACGTATCCTTTTCCTCAAAATTCAAGATAGTCCAATAGCTATTATTGAATGAGACACGGCTCTCCGTAAGGCAAATGTTAAAGAATGTAGTGTGGTTGTGCAGAGAAGAGAGTGACGATTTCTGGCTGACGGAGTAGGGTATGGGAAGCCAGACCCAAGGATGACTAGGACATGGACTTTCAAAAACAAGCCAAAGACCATTCCGGGTAGAAGGAATACTCAAGAACGACTCCTCCTCTAGTTCCCCAAAGAGGACAGACTCCGCTAATCAAGAATCTCTCCTGCCACAAACACCTGAAGATTCTGGGGAGCGGGCTTTTGTTGTTCTGTTTTTTGTTTTGTTTTGTTTTTAATGTAAAGACATCACTGATGTTGCAGAAGGAAAATTAAATGGAGGGGGGCCTGGGAAATCCTCCTGATGTTGGAACAAAAGAATGATTTGCAAGGCAAAGCAGCAGTAGAGACTGATACTGCTGTGGTCGGGAGGTTGGAGATCAGACCCACAGCTAGCTTTTAGGTGCCTTCCAGCTCAAGACTTAATGTCCACACAGAGACCAAAGTGAAAGCTTTGGTCTCCCATGAAGACAGAGCTAGAACTCTTCATGCAAATAAGAAGAGCTGCTTCCGTCATGAAAGGAAGCTAAAAAACTACATCTTTAGAATCAAGATGGTAAAGAATTTGCTAAGCAATGCATAAGGGGGAAAATATGCAGAAAAAAATTCACCTGGTGAAACAATCATCAAGATGAAAATTTGATATTAAATCATTACGAGGCCAGTGATGACCCTATGGTATCTGATGTTGTAAAAAAAATAATACCATTTGGGGATATCATTTCTACAACCCAGGTCACTTAGGATTATCAAAGACAAAGTAACTCCTGGTAAAGATGAGCTCACACTCAGTACTAGAAAACATAAGGAAATGATACATCCTGAGTGAAAATCAGCAAGCACAGTAGACAGAATAGTAACACCTCCAAGAATCCGAGATAGTAAAGAATCTGAGAGAGCAAAGTAATTATGTTTTATTAAATAGAGGGATAAACAAAGGAATGGAATCCATCCAGAAAAGCCAAGACAAAGAATGAGCAGATTTCAGAAAGAGTGAAATGAAATTTCTAGAAATGAAACATAGTTTCCTTGAAATCGTCAAGGTTAAAGAGTTGATTATACACAGGTGAGCGAGAAATCTGTGGCAGCCATAATGTCGTGCCGCTCAGATTATCAACGGGTGGCTTAGTTGTTGTGCCCTGAATCTGCCACTATGTTTGTTCATGCTGAGGACGTGCTTCCACAGCCTGCTTACAGCCAGAGCCTGAGTGTACTAGGGAAACTGAGGCACACCTTGTCTGTGATTCTCAAGACGGCCCTGAACGAGTGACTTGATGCCCAGGCTTCCCCCTGGCCTCACTGTATTTTCTGAGGCTGTGTTAGACCTGGTTACCTAACACTGTCCCCTTCCCTCCCTCCTTCCCGGGGGTCAGACCTGCACCACGACCAGCACACAGCCTCCTCCAGCTCCTCCCCTTCTTCACTGTCACTGCCCTCAAGAAATGTCTCATCTCTAGCCCCGTCATGATGGCTGTTCCTCAGGGGACCCGAGCGATTGCAGAACAAGATCTGAAATAGAAATCAGAGAATAATGATCTAGAACACAAAACCCTGACCTAAACTATCATCTGAAACTGAGGGCAAGACATTTTACTCATAGATTCTTGCTAATGTAGTTCAGATATTAAAAAAAAAATCTATAGAACCCAAAAGGAAGGAAAGGGCCCTAGGATCAATCAATAGTGATAAAATGTGGATTTTTTTTAATGTTTGTTCATTTTTGGGAGAGAGAGAGAGAGAGAGAATGAGCAGGGGAGGGGCAGAGAGAGAGGGACACACAGAATTCAAAGCAGGCTCCAGGCTCTGAGCTGTCAGCACAGAGCCCAACGCGGGACTCAAACTCATGAATCATGAGATCTAGGCCTGAGCCAAAGGCAAACACTTAATCGCCTGACCCACCCAGGCGCCCTCAAATGGAGATATTTTAAAGTGTACAATTAAATATAAAAACAGCCAAAAAGTGATATAATGAAGGCAATTTAAAAAAAAACAACCACCCCAAATACTAGGTCCTAATAGCTTGGGGGGGCAGGGGGGACAAATGAGTACAGTTAAATCATTCTATGGACCTTTTATTACTCAGGAAGAGAGTAGATCTATTTGAACAAATTCATTCTTTCTAAGTCAAGTAGGCCTATAAAAGTGAAGGTAGGACTGCTTACAAAGCTGCCAGTTTGTTCATCTGTGTTAAGCACCACTTATTCTCCAAATCCCATCAAAATGGCAATAAATGAGTAAGAAAGAAATAAGCCAACAAGAAAAAAGAAAACAGAGGGGATGACAGAATGTAGCCTATGTTTAAGGGAGAAAAATGGCAACATAAAGTTGATGAGCTAAAGAATGGACTAAAGCAGGGAAAATGAAAATTCTGAAGCCTGTTGAAAACCATCTGACTCAGGCCGTGCCAGTGGAGGCAATGGGTTTTGCTGAAGTTGGGGTTGGAGGACGGGTAAATAGGAGGACTGATTGAAAAACAGCGTGGGGGCCTCCTGGGTGGTTCCATCGTTAAGCATCCAACTTTAGCTCAGGTCATAATCTCAGATTCATGAGTTCGAGCCCCATGTAGAGCTCTGTGCTGACAGCTCAGAGCCTGAAGCCTGTTTCGGATTCTGTGTCTCCCTCTCTCTCTGCTCCTCCCCTGCTCATGCTCTCTCTCAAAATAACCTTTAAAAATATAAAAATTAAAAGGAAAAGCGGGGAGGCCAACAGAGTGCTAGAAATTCCAGTCCCCTTTTAAGGGCTTTGTTCTTCAATATGAATAGACAGCTCATGATTGCTACATAAGGGAAACCATCACAAAAAGGGAGAAATAAAAATAATGGGATAAAGAGGAAAAGAGGAACTTGGAAGATGAAGCAAATAAGTCCATGTAACCATGATTAATATTCTGTGAAAGGCAAAAGTTACTATATGCTTTAAGTGAAAAATTAGAGAATGAAAAATCTTTCAGAAAGGAAAAACAGGAATACAAAAACAAAAATTTCAATAGAAGAGTTGGAATGCAAAGTTAAAAAATATATTCCAGAAAGTAGAATGAAAATCATAGACTGACAAGAGGAGAGAAAGGATAAGGAAATTAAAGGACACTCAAGAGCTCTAATATCCAAAGAAGGGGGCGGGGAGAGGTTAGGAAGAGAGAACAGAAAACTCAGAAAAGGAAAATACCAAAGACTCAAAGAAAACTTTGAGAAGGAAAGCTCATGGGACCCCAGTGAGGGCACAATAGAATGAATGAGGGGGGGAGTGTTTTTTAAAAAGTTTATTTATTATTTGATAGAGTGCAAGTAGGGGGCAGGGTAGAGAGACGGAGGGAAGGAGAGAGAGAGAGAGAGAGAATGAGAGAGAGGGGGAGAATGCGAAGCCCAGGCAGGTCCACACCCCCAGCCCAGAGCCTGACGAGGGGCTCCAGCCCACAAAGTTTGAGATTATGACCTGAGCTGAAACCCAGAGTCAGATGCCTAACCAACTGAGCTACCCAGGTGCTCCAGAAAAAAATAGTTTCTTATTAAAACACATCATTGTGAAATATCAGAACACTAAATTAAGAGACAAAGGTTTCCAGGAGAATTCATAGAATCAGACTTTATGTTATACTTTCCAACAGAAATATTGGAAGATAAGATGCAATGAGAAAATGCCCTTGAGATTCCAAGGGACAATGATACTCAATTTAGAATTTCATACCTTTATATCTGGCCAAATAATCAAAGATCATAGTGGGATAAAATATATATTCCAGAAATGCAGGTTCAGAGAAAAATTTGCCTCCTGGGTGCCTCCTTGGTAAGTAATCCACAGAAGGATGTAGTCTCTCAAAACAAGTCAGTAAACCAAGAAATAAGTCATGGGGTCTAGGGGCAGGAAAGACAGTATAAAAATACCAAGATATAAGGGCTCCTGGGTGGCTCAGTTGGTTAAGCATCCATCCCTTGGTTTCTGCTCTGGTCATGATCTCACGGGGTTCATAAGTTCAAAACTGTCCTCGGGCTCCATGCTGACAGTAGGAAGCCTGCTTGGGATTCTCTTTCTCATTGTCTCTGCTCCTCCCCTGCTCAGAGAGAGAGAGAGAGAGAGAGAGAGAGAGAGAGAGAGTGAGAGAGCAAAGAGAGAGATGAAGAGACAGATCAAAATTTATCAAAAATAAATAAGTAAATAAACTTAAAAAATACCAGGATAGGGGTACCTGCTCTGCTTAGTTAAGTGTCTTGATTTTGGCTCAGGTGGTGACCCCAGGGCAGTGGGATTGAGCCTCTTGTTGGGCTCTGCCCTGAGCATGGATGCTGCTTAAATTCTCTCTCCCTCTCTTTCTGCCCCTCCCCTGCTTGCACACCCACATATGCACTTGCTCTCTCTCAAAAAAAAAAAAAAAATAAATTTAAAACATTTAAAACCAGGATAATTGTAAAGAGAAAATCCTAGGAAAATAGCCTCAGCAGTAACTCTATAGATAGTGTCTAAAATTTAAAAGTAGCACAAAAAAATGTTACTGAGAGATACAACCATGATTAGAAGAAAGAGTTAAAAGTGTTCAAAGGGGCTGCTTCTGGGGAGTGGGATTTAAGAATAGGAAGGCCGAGCCTACTTGTTTACATAATAAGCCTTAAACATAGCTTCGAGTTTTAAATTTCTTATCTTAAGAAATTTAACTTTTTCGATTAAGGGTACCCACAAAGTTAGAAATGAAGTCAGTGTGGAGGGCAATCAATAAAGTGGAAAAAGGTTATGAAACTCTTTATTAATCCAATTAAAAAAAGAAAAAAGCTTTAAAAATCATAAAAATAAAAGTACAGATTATAGAAGTAAATCTAAAATATAAATAAAAATAGTAAAATAGATTAAACTTGTCAGATAAAAGTCAAAGGGTCTTACCTGACATGATAAAATCCAGCTCTATGCTATTTAAAAGATATTCTTAGAGCATAATGATGCAGGAATGTAGACATTGCAAATATTGGAAAACATACAGCAAACAAATACCATAGAAAAGTTGCTTGGTTAAATGTCAAACCGCATAGACTGTAAGGTAAAAAGATTTATTAGGGATGCTAAGTTTTAGATATAGGTAAGATAATGTAGCTAAAAGCCATAATTCTGAATCCTTGTGAGTCTAACTAGTAGTCTGAAATTTATAAAGAAAAACTTGAAAGAATTTCAAGGAAAAGTGAAAAATGTCAAAATTGGGAAAAGTATAACATGTTTTGAAAGCATATTTAACAATCTTCGGTGAACATAAATGAGTGTGTGAGTGTGTGTGTGTGTGTGTGTAGATTGTGTATGTAGATACTAAGCTAGCTACAGATAGGAATACAGATACAGGTATATTTGCGTCTTTGTGTAGGATGTATTGAACTATCAAGCCAGTTGTTGTAATGTGCAGGGAGAAACCAGCTCATCTTTCCACCTGTGAGGACTTTGTTCTAAATGTAATCTTGACAAGTTCAGTTCTTCCAGCACCTTAAAAAATACCTAGTCTAGTCCATTATGACCAAATCCACAGTCTCCCCCAACTGTGGATGATTCTTAGCTCGGCTCTCATGGGTTCAGAAGCCTACGTGGGGAAGAGGACATGGTTGTTGGCTTCTCCTCTTCCCTTGTACGTGCCCTTCTTCACTTCCTGCATGTGTTTTTGACCAATGGGGAAGAGAAGGAGGTGCATAAAAATGGGATTAAGGAAAGAACTAACAACCTTGGGAGACTCAACAGAATTACAGTCTGGTACAAAGCTTTGCCGTATTTGCTACACCCAAATTTCTGGCTCTTTTAAGAGGCACTTCTATAACATTTTTTTAAAAGACAACCTTTTGTATTTTATTTTATTACATATATATATAAGCGTGCATGAGCAAGGGAGAGGAGCAGAAGGACAGAGAGAATCCCAAGCAGGCTCCAAGCCCAGTGCAGATCCTGATGTGGAACTCAATCCCATGACCCTGGGATCATGACCTGGGCTGAAATTAAGTGTCAGACCTCGGGACACCTGGGTGGCTCAGTCGGTTGGGCATCTGGCTTCGGCTCAGGTCATGATCTCATGGCTTGTGGGTTCAAGTCCCGCATCAGGCTCTGTGCTGACAGCGAGCTCGGAGCCTGGAGTCTGCTTCGGATTCTGTATCTCCCTCTCTCTCTGACCCTCCCCTGCTCACACTGTCTCTCTCTGTCTCTCAAAAATAAATAAACATAAAAAAAAGTCAGACCTCAACTGACTGAGCCACCCAGGTGCCCCTTTAGACAACCTTATTAGTGGCAGCTTCTAAATCTCCTGCCTGGCCATTAGCTTCTAACAGTCCACTCTTCTGTCATGGTCCCCTCACCACATCCCCCACCCCCAGTCACGCTGTCGGGGCGTCTCCCTGTCAGGCATCCATCCAGTCTTGAAGGAGCCATGCATCTGTCTCTACCTTAACAGCCTGTGAACGTACATCACATCTCCAGACAGAGCGCTTTAGCCAGGCGCTCACCTTCTCAATACCGATTCATGGGTCAGGTACTAATGACTGTGTCGCCGAAGTCTAGGGAGCACCTATGTAACTGTCTGATCACTTCTTTGAAATGTGCATCTTGATGAAATGAGAGTGGCATTAGCACACCCTCTGGAGGGAAAGGAGAAACCCTGGAGCTCTCCTGTTCTCTGTAAAGAAATACGTCCTTTCTGACTCTTCATCATCACGTAACCATCTCCTAGGCTAGTCCCATACTGCTGATAAGTAACTGATGACCTACAGGTAGTGAATCTTATTTCTACTTCCCTTAGAATGCCTAGCAAGAATGTACCTGGACCAGCTACTTGACTTCTGCTGAAACACCAGACAGCAAAAGAAGTCACACCCTGGGGTGTCCAGGTGGCTCAGTTGGTTAAGTGTAGTAATCTTGATTTTGGCTCAGATCATGATCTCACAGTTGGTGAGCTGACGCCCTGCATTGGGCTGTGCACTGACAGTGAGGAGCATGCCTGGGTCCGCCTCTCCCTCTCTCTCTCTGACCCTCCCCTGTTCTCTCTCTTGCTCAAAATAAATAACACCTAAAAATAAATCATATCATGTACACAAACAAACCTGCACCCACAATATAAGCCCTTACACACACACACACACACACACACACACACACACACACACACACTGCAAGTCTTAACACTGAATGTGAAAGAACTATCATGATATAGACCATGTTCTTGTGTCTCAATATGATAAAATTAGAGATCAATAAAAAGATGAACAAAATCTTCATGTATTGGAAAATATAAGACACAATTCTAAATTATTATCAAAGAAGAATAATGAAATCAGAAAATAGTTATGAAGAAAAGCCCTGTGTATCAAAATTTGTGCATTACATTCTTATTTAAAGAAAAATGTGGGGGTGCCTGGGTGGTTCATTTGGTTAAACGTCCAACTACGGCTCAGGTAATGATCTCACAGTCCATGGGTTCAAGCCCCATGTTGGGTTCTGTGCTGACAGCTCAGAGCCTGGAGCCTGCTTCAGATTCTGTGTCTCCCTGTCTCTCTGCCCCTCCCATGCTCACTCTCTGTCTCTCTCTCTCAAAATAAAGGACACAAAAAGACAAAACACATGCATAAAAGAAAGAAAAATGTAAATATATACATACATATATCCTACATATAAATATATAGGAAAAAAATTTACCTGTATAAAGGTTTTAACCTTTACTAAATGGCCAGTAGGGTGTTGCTTATAGATTTTATTATATTACATCATTTATATGCTCTGTGCTTTTCTTGAAAAATGATTCATTCTTTTTCATTTTAATATTTGAGGTTCTCTGTAGTTATTTCTTTTCTTTTCTTTTCTTTTAAAGTACTCTCTATACCCAACATGAAGCTTGAATTAATAACCCTGAGATCAAGAGTCACACTGAGTGAGCCAGCCGGGCACCCCTAAAGTTATTTTTTATCTTTGCATGGTTAAACTGATAGCAAATAAATTAATTCTCTAATATTGTGATACTGAGATAATATTTTTGTATTATTACATAAGTAATTCCTTAACAGCAACTTAATTTCTTTAACCAAGTAGACCTATGAAGGCTAATTTCCTGCATTTCATTTGAGTTTTTAAACAGTCTAGGAAAATTCGGGCTCTGAAAGATCAGAAATTAAAAAACAAAGAAGCTTTGAGCTCCCTCTTCTGGCCCAGGGAGAATATTCCCAGGAACAGTAAGACAAATTAAGTAATAAATTTCACATAACATTTATTTAAAACTTTAAGAATTTGGATAGCTGCTCCTCTTTAAATGAAATGTCCGTGATGGCAAAGAATTGACGTGCACCTGTTGGTGCTGTGGAAATAGCCTATTCTTTTCACCTGCTACTTCTAGAGACACATTATCTCACCCCCTATAAAAATGACACAAAGATATTTTCAAAGTAAGAGGTTAAATTATTACAATTACAGAATTGAGAAAGCACTGGACGGAGCTGTCCATACTGTTTGGTCCAGTCTGTCACTTTGTGATTGAGGAAGTGGAACAAACTTACTTATGACAGGAAGAGAGGGTCTTCTCTATGTGCACATGTTGGTGAATATTTATTGTTAAACACTTGATGTGTTTCTCAATTCTTCTAGGTTGCTTTTTTTTTTTTTAATTTGCCCAATGTGGGGCTCAAATCCATGAACTGTGAGATCATGACCTGAGCTGAGGCTAAGAGTCAGCGGTTTAATGAACTCAGTCACCCAGGTGCCTCTCATGAACACTGTGCTTCACAATTTGACTAAAGCTACAATGTACCTTTATTTGTTTTATACTATTTCCTCATTGCTGACCCAATGAGTTAAATTTTTTAATGTTCTTAAATGGTGCGTAATTATAAGTAAACTCTGATGGTCTCATTCAGTTCAAATCATCAGCTACTTATGGAGTACCAAGACCTTTGCGATGCAAAACTAAAGCAAAGTCCCTATTCCTATGGAGTTTATAGTTTAGTAGATAGAGAGATTCTTTAAAAAAAAAAACAAGAAAGCTGAGACGGTAATGAAAAACGCTATTTTATAGGGAATGTTTCTGTGATCAGCTGTGCTTCCTTGATCGATAACTTGATCATAGCAAGAGATGATGAGAGCACACTCTGGATCCAGAGCCATTGGCTAAAGCCTGGGTGCCAACTCCACATGCTTATTATGATGGGAAACTTAGTCTCTCTCTGCCTCAGTTACCCCTGCTGTAAAATGGGATGTTAATATCTACTTCAGAGAATTATTATGACAAGAATGTGGTCTTGGTAAAATGCTTGGATCAGCAATGAGGAAATAGTAAGTATAAAACAAATAAAGGTACATTGTAGCTCTAGTCAAATTGTGAAGCACAGTGTTCATGAGGGGCACCTGGGTGACTGAGTTCATTAAACTGCTGACTCTTAGCCTCAGCTCAGGTCATGATCTCACAGTTCATGGGTTTGAGCCCCACTTTGGGCCCTGAGCTGTGAGTGCAGAGCCTGCTTATAATTCTCTCTCCCCTCGTCTCTCTCTCTGCCCCTCCCTTGCGCTGTCTCTCTCTTTCTCTCCCTCTCTCTCGTGCTCATGAGATCATGTTCATACACATATATAGAAAACTATATACGTATTCAAGGTAACATGTATTGCATGTATAAAAAGAAATTGACATGAAATATTTAAAGCTGAAAGAGAATCCCACAATGTAGATTTCTGTCTCACCTTCAAAAGTGAAAGAGATAGATTTTCTCAAAGATCAAAAATTGAGGGAATTTGTTAACTGTGGGCTTGCGTAGCAGGAAATGTTAGAAGAAATTCTTCAGAAATCAAGCAACAGTGCTTACTCTGTCTCTTTCAAAATAAATCAATAAACTTAAAAAAAAGGTGACTACATAAGCAAACATCCATACAATGGGATATTATTCAGTGATAAAAAGAAATGAGCCATCGAGCCAGGAGAAGACGAGGAAGAATTGAAATACACACTACTAAGTAAAAAAAAAAAAAAAAAAAAAAAAAAACCAAAAACAAAACAAAAAAAACCCTGAAAAGGCTAACTACTGCATGACTATATGACATTTTGGAAAAGGCAAAACTACGGAGACATTGTAAAGCTGAATGCTGGGGCACCTGGTGGTCAGTCGGTTTGGCTTCCAGCTTCGGCTCAGGTCATGATCTCACAGTTCCTGAGTTCGAGCCTGGTGTCAGGCTCTGTGCTGACAGCTCAGATTGAAATCTGACAAAGATTTGGATCCTACATTTGTGTGGGCTTTGGCTTTTGTATTTTCTCCTGAGTCTATGTACCTCATAGAATTATTTGGGGGTTGATTGAGCTAACACAGGAAAAGCTCCAGAGAGAGCCAGGTACACCATAGGCACTCAACATTTCTTTTCTTTATTTTTATTAAAAACATGTTTTAAGATTTCTTTATTTTTCAGAAAGAGAGAGAGAAAGAAAGAGAGCATGCATGCATGAGCACAGGAGAGACAGAGAAAGAGGGAGACACAGAATCTGAAGCAGGCTCCAGGCTCTGAGCTGTCACAACAGAGCCTGACACGGGGCTTGAACCCACAAACCATGAGATCATGACCTGAACCGAAGTCAGACGCTTAACCGACTGAGCCACCCAGGCATCCCGGGCATTCGACATTTATTAACTTTTCTAGCTTTCTTTTTCTTCCTCTTTTTAAAAAAATGTTTAATTATTTTTGACAGCAAGAGAGTGAAAGAGGTGCAGAGAGAGAGAGGATCCAAAGCAGAGCCTTTGCTGTCAGCTCACAACCCGATGCAGGGCTCAAACCCACAAACTCTGAGATCATGACTGAAGTTGGAGGTCTAACCAACTGAGCCACTCAGACACCCCACTAGCCTTTCTTTTCTTTGTGCATATTAGAACGGGATAGTAAATGTTGGAGGATAGGATGCGGCAAGAACTTGGGAGGAGAAATGCACCATCAGAAGTATAGTTGCCATCGCAGGAGACCACCTCACGGAGAGATCAACCTTTGCCATTACAAAGAAGCAAAGCCCATTTTCCCTCATAATCTTTAGGCACGGTATTAGGCTTTCTAGCAAGAAGCATCCTCTCTTCTGTTGATGGTAGCAGCCAAAACCCCATGTTCAGAACATGAACTTGACTTCACTGACCTGCTGTAGTCTCCAACTTTACAAACGTTAAACAGTGCTTCATTTTCATGCATAATCTTAAAAGCAAAGTTCATTTTCTTTTGCTTCTCCAAACCCAACTGAAAGTATTGCTTTCCTCAGTGCCTCCTCGCTCCTCTTTCTCCAGATTTCTGAGACTATAATATCTCAGAATTGCCCTGTCAGATTTTCTGCTGCAGGGATTGGGTTTCTGGCTCATTCCAGTCTCTGGTTTTGCCTCTCACGTGAGTTAATGGGTTGAAGTTAGAGATAAGGCCTGGTAGATGAAGAAGACTCTTGAGGATTCTAATAAGCCAATAAAGCTAGGAACAGGTGTTTGGTTTGAAAACATAAGGGTTGGGCGCCTGGGTGGCTCAGTGAGTTAAATGTCCGACTTCAGTTCAGGTCATGAACTCGTGGTCTGTGAGTTTGAGCCCCGTGTCGGGCTCTGGGCTGACAGCTCGGAGCCTGGAACCTGCTTTAGATTCTGTGTCTCCCTCTCTCTCTCTGCCCCTCCCCTGCTCATTCTCTGTCTCTCTCTGTCTCTCAAAAATAAATAAATGTTAAAAATTTTTTTAAATAAAAAAACATAAAAACATACTACCAAAAATAGATAATCAGCTGAAATGGGTGTGTAGCAGTAAAGAAAGGCCATGGGAATATCCTGGTTTCCTCTTCCATAGATACTTTATAGGTGGTCAGCAATATTGCATAAAGTAGTAACTATAAAGGTAATCATTAGAACAAAAACATGAACTTTTGAAATTATCAGCTAATACACACACATATAATACATTACTGAAAATAGAACAAAATACTATAAAAAAGAAAAAATATAACAGAAAACATGTCAGATAAAAACTAAACACACGTGTCATATAAATAAAAGTACACTGAGCAACTCCTCATTGAAAGAAAAAAATAAAAGTTTTAATCATAAAGCAAAATGTAATTTTATTTCCAAATTCAAAGATATACCTAAAATAAAATAGCTCCTAAAAATTGAAAAGCCCAGGATTAGCAAAGGCCTGTCAGCAAACGTGAGGAAGATAAGAAAGGGCTCGTCCACTTTGATGAGCTCACCGTCATGGATACCTACAAATCACGTAACCTGCTGGCAGTGTGATTAACGCAAAAATTACAGGAAGCCTAAGAGGAAATAGGAGATTTCAATTCCCGCATCTCAGTTCATGACACAGCTCATGAGGAAGAAATGTCCATCGGTGGAATACAGAAATAAGGAAAGTCATAGGAATAAGTGCTTCGCACCGAGTGACGTTTTCAAGCCTTCACCCCCTTCACGTTATTTTCACGCACCCATAAAATATCGGAGGTAATGGACCATCTTGTAGCACACGAACAAAATCTTGGTCCACTTAAGAAAATTAGATGATAGAGATAAATAAGTGCAAATATGGTAAAGGATCAGTAAATAAAAGCAAATCACTTCATGGGCTCTTGGAAACAAGCCAGTTCCGTAAAGTGAATTGTTACAATATTGATGTTATAAAATAAACAGCCTTCCTACATAGAAGTACTAATCAATCAGAAAATGCAATAGAAGAAAAGACAGTAGTGACAATGGCAAGAAAAAGGGTATAATACCCAAGAAAAGGTTAAGAAATACTAAAGTTCTATATTTTGTTAAAAAAAAAATCAAACACCACTGGGGCTTATAAAAAGACTGTTGGATAGGTAGACAAAGCATTATAAAAATGTCAATTTTCTCTAGCCCAATCTATTTATATAATAGGATTCCAATGAAAATGTCAGCTGAGTTTTATTTTAAAATAGATGAATTGGGGGGCACCTGGGTGGCTCAGTTGGTTAAGCCTCCAAATTCAGCTCAGGTCAGATCTCACATTCGTGGGTTCGAGCCCCGCATCGGGCTCTGTGCTGACAGCTAGCTCAGAGCCTGGAGCCTGCTTCCAGTTCTGTGTCTCCTTCTCTCTCTGACCCTACCCCTCTCATGCTCTGTCTCTCTCTGTATCAAAAATAAATAAAACATTTAAAAAAATAAATAAAAATAAAATAGATGAATTGGTTGTTAAAAGTTAATAGCTGACTCTTTCTAGAGTCCTTTCTAATATGGGCTCACACACACACACACACACACACACACAACACCCCACAAAGTCAAAATCCAAATTACAAAGAAGGCAAAATATTGGCAATAGGTATTGCATAAATAGGACTAATTTTTTATTGGATAACAACCTCCTATAAATTATGTTCAAAAATCAGTAATATAAGATATAGATCACTTCAAAAGAAATACAAATGACTTTTAATCACATACAATGTGCAGTCTCACTGTTCATAAGACAAAGGCAAAGGGATATCTTTTCCACTTGCAAATCAGCAAGTATTTGATAACAAACTACATTTGGATTAGAAGTAGAAAAGTTGGCTCCTATTTAACTGATGGGAGTAGAAACTAACACATTCTCAATGCAGAGCAATGTGCAGTATTTATCAAAATTCCACATAGAAATACCACTTGATTAAGTAATTCTACTTATGGGAATTCATTCAACAGTTATGCTCATGTGTGTGTAAAATGACACATAACTAAGTAGAATCCATACAGATTCGCTGGTATCGGCAAATATTGGCAAATCCTAAAACATGGGAGTCAACGGTGTTCAGCAATTGGTGCAACTTAAAGAAATTGTTGACAGTGTAATCCATTTTGTGGAAGGTTATGTAGTTCTTTGAAATGAGGCAGCTGTAAATACTGTGATAGGGATTGAGCTCCAAGATAAAAATTATGTGTGTGCAAGTGTATGTGTGTGCAGGTGTATGAGTGTGTGCGTAGAGAGAGGCGGTATTTTATACACACACACACAACCTGAGCACTAAGGTATAAGACTGTATGTCTGGCATCTTTCCACTTGTGTAAAAAACACCAGAGCAAGCATGTGCATATATCTGTGGCTCTGAGATACAGGGTAGTGGTTGAGGAGCGGGACTGTGAGGTTGGACAACAGGCTTGTGAGAGAAACTTGTCCCTACACGCTTTTCTGTACCTTTGGTTTTTGCGCCGTTGATGCAAAACTGTTGCAAGATGCAACTGTGGATGTTACCTATGGGGGAAAAACCACCAAATCAAATAAAACTTTTAAAAAGCATGGAAAACATAGAAATCTGGATTCGTGCTTACTAAACAAGGAATACCTATGCTTGTAGGATCCAGTCTCTGGAAAGAGCACACTGCAGACTTAGGGCCAACACGCCCACCATGCTACTGCTACCATCCTAGCCCCGGGATTCACCATGGCTCACTAGGAAATCTCCCTAGATTCCTATATGTCCACAGAGCTTCACTAAGATCGACAAGGCAGTACAAAGCTTTAGCAGGTCTGGGGCTGATGAATATTGTTGGTGGAGGAGAGACAGCTGTCACATTTCTGAGTCCTGGAAAATATTATTCAATTCAATTTCAATGAAGTTGAAAAGGCAAAAATTTTAAATAATTTCATGGGTAAGGTGATGAGTTTCTCTCTTACCTGGTTGAGTGTGAGAAGGTGGGGAGCTTTCTAGGTGGTTAGATGTTAGAGAGAAGAAAGAGTTCGAGACAGACGTGCGGAACTGAGGGTTTCTGTTAAAGCTCTTGGAGTAGATTCCTCGCCTTGTCTGTGAGTAGGGAATGTGCCCATCGGACTGGCAGGCTTGAAAAGTGAGGTGCTTTGAGCGTCTGCAGAGGAAGATGAGTGGCTGAGCTCCGGGGGGGGGGGTGCACAGTGACGCCTGAGGGCTGGACAGTGAAGACTGGTCCGCTGGGTGCTGCCTCCCACCCATCTCAGGAGGAGGAACGCGAGGCAAGTGCGTCTGTGACTCTCATGGCGGTGCGTGTGGGAGGAGCAGGAGCAAAACGTGACAGAGCCGGAGTTGACAGCGTTGTTCAAGGACTCCGTGCAGGACATCCATGTGAAGTAGGTGGTTCTCAGATGAGGAGACAGGAGGACTGGAAGAAAAGAATACGTTTACTAAGATGGAAGAAGTAGTCAGAGGGAGTGAGAGACACAATTCGTGCGGCATCATGAATGGGGGGGGGGCGGGTCTCAGGGAGGAGCGGCCTGTCCCATAGAAGGAATGGCCGTGGTGCGACAGTCTGAGGAGCACACCCACCACCTACCTCCTCACTGCCCTGTGGCGCCTCCCGCCCCCAGAGCTGCGTGAACTCCCTGCGGCGTAGTTACTGTCCCAACGCGTACGCGCTCCTTGGCATTGGGAGCGTAGTTGTTAGGTGACCCTCAGTCTTCCTCCGTGTGTTTTTGTGTTCGGGACGCACATCTTTCCTACTGACCGTGATCTCTTTTAGGGCAGGAATTAGTTCATGTTATTTCTGGCCCGTGGCTCCCAGCATAGTGTTTTAGTCCGTAAACACTGAGTGTCAGGAATCTTACTGAACTGCCTTCTCCAATCACATTTCAGAGGCCACATGGAACAGACCCCCACTAAATAAAAGGTAGTTTATGTGTATGAAGTAAACAAAGATCTCTGCAAAAATATTTTTAATTCGGGGAGCCTGGGTGGCTCAGTCAGTGAAGCAGCCGACCCTCGGACTCTTGGTTGGTTTCAACTCAGGTCGTGATCTCCTGGTTCATGAGTTTGAGCCCCGTCTTGGGCTCTGTGCTCAGGGCATGGAGCCTGTTTGGGATTCTCTCTTTCTCCTTCTCTCTGCCACGACCGTACTCGTTCTCAAAATAAATAAATAAACGGTTTTTAAAAAGAAAAAAGTAATTTAAAATGTTTTTCTTAATTTGATGAAATCAAAATTATGAGATTTTAGAAAAGAATGGTAAGAGCATTCTGCAGCATTAGTTTCCTGGCCCTCAGTACGTTTGCTTCTTGATTCATTCATTTCACAAATGTTTGAGAGTGTCACTGAGGAGACAGTGGTGAACAAAACAGAGAATGTTGTTCTTGAGTTCATAGATATTTATATAACTAAAATATTTTAAAGTTTACTTATTTATTTATTTTTGAGAGAGAGAGAAGGAAAGAGAGAGGGAGGGAGATACAGAATCCAAAGCAGGCATCAGGCTCTGAGCTGTCAGCACAGAGCCTGATGCGGGGCTTGAACCTACACACTGTGAGATCATGACCTGAGCTGAAGTTGGACACTTAACCGACTGAGCCACTTGGGTGTCCTGATTGTAATATTTATGACGCAGAACATGAACTGGAAGCAAAGACGTATCACTGCTGATATGGTAATGTCAGAAAGTGCAAAGTGTTAGGAAGAAAAAGAAAGCCAGGGCTTGAGCAAAGGCCTCTCTGGGACTCGAATGACATGAGGAAGTCAACCTGCTCAGGAAGAGGGAGCAGATGCAAAGGGCCCGAGGTGTGAGGGGGCGGCTGCAGCCCCGAAGCCAGTGTGAGGCGCACAGGTGCCGGGGGCTCTGTGGACAAGTTGTGCAGAGGCAGGAGCAGGGGTGTGGGGCCCACAGGGTGCGAGTGAAGACTTCTATGTGAGATGATGAAGTCAGGCTAAGGTGACAGCCGCAGGGTGGATGAGCTGTGGTCAAATCCTGACTAAGGATGTGTTACAGGACTGGATGTGGAGGGTGAAGGAGAGCGAGGGGTCCAGGATTTTTCCAAGGTGGAAAATTTTTGTATTTCCCAACAATTCTAGATTCACAAGAAGATTTTTTTTTTAATTTTTGTAATGTTTTTTTATTTTTGAGATAGAGAAATAGAGAGAGAGCAGGGGAGGGGCAGAGACACACACACACACACACACACACACACACACACACACACACACATAGACACACACATAGAATCTGAAGCAGGCTCCAGACTCTGAGCTGCCAGCTCAGAGCCCGATGCAGGGCCTGAGCCCATGAACTACAAGATCATGACCTGAGCTGAAGTCGGACGCTTAACCAACTGAGTGACGCAGGTACCCCCACAGAAAGATTTTTTAATATATTTTTTAAAGTTTATTTATTTTGAGAGACAAAGAGTGTGAGCAGGGGAGAGAGGGGGAGAAAGAGAGAGAGAGAGAGAGAGAGAGCGAGAGAGAGAGAGAGAGAATATCCTAAGCAGGCTCCTCGCTGTCAGAGTGAGCCCCATGTGGGCCTGAACTTTTCAATCTTAAGAGCATGACCTGAGCCGAAATCAAGAGCTGGATGCTAATGGACTGAGCCCCTCAGGCACCCCTAGATTCACAGAAAGCGTGAGAAGATAGTACAGAGAGTTCCCTTAAACCCCACACCTAGTTTCTTTTATTACTAACACTTTACATTAGTATGGTACCTTTGTTACGATGAATGAACTGCTGTTGCTCTACTATTAACTAAAGTCCATACTTGCATTCAGAGTTCCTTAGATTTTCTGTGAGGTAAAAACCAGGATCTCAACCAGGACACCACTGAGAGACCGAATGTACCCATGCACAGTGGCCGGACCATATATAAGAATATAGACCTCTCACCCCCTTTGCTACCTGCTGAGGAAACCAAACAGCAATCCTTGTAGCAATCAGCCCCACGTGGTCAAGGTTCGACCAATAATTGACAGCTTCCGGTTTAGGACCAATGAGAGCAAGCCAGATGCGCAGCCCTGAGCATAGCACAGAACGCTGCGCTTCCGGTGAGCCCACCTGCAGCTTCCTCTTGCCCACAGCCTGTGACCGGCGTGTACCTAAAGCCTTTCCCTCCTCTCCACCCTTAAAGGTTGCCCAGTCTGCTGCCTGCCTTTGAGTCTTTGCCAAACGCTGGTGGAGGTGGCGGCCTCCCCTTCAAGGTCTGACTAGAGAAGTGTTTCTTGCTCTTGTTTGGGTGGCATCTGTTTTCACACTACATTGCGTTTCAGTCTTGTCTTCTTAGACTCCTCTTGGCTGCTACAGTTTTTCAGACTTTTCCTTACTGTGGATGACATTGACAGTTTGGAGGAATACTGATTAGATAATGTAGAATTCATCTTCGTTTCAGGATTAACCCAGAATTATGGGATTGGGGGAGGAAAGTGCCTTTTTCCTCACAGCATATGAAGGGAGTCCATCAATATGACTTACCACTGTGGATGTTGACTGTGATTTTTTTTTTACCAGAACACTTGGAAAACCAGAGATTCCATTTGTAGATGAGGGGAGCACAAATGGAACAAGGTTTTGTTATGTTTTATTTTTTCAATGTTTGTTTATTTTGAGAGACAGAGACAGAGTGTAGTGGGGAAGGGACTGAGAGAGAGGGAGACCCAGAATCCCAGAATCCAAAGCAGGCTCCAGGCTCTGAGCTGTCAACACAGACCCCAATGGGCCGCTCAAATTCACAAACTGTGAGATCATGACCAGAGCTGAAGTCAGATACCCAACCAACTGAGCCACGCAGGTGCCCTTGTTTTATTTTGTTTGGTTTTGAAACATTGAGAGTTTTAATTAGTCGCCTGACTAGACATCAAAGTAATGCTATTGAAGAGGTGTAAAGTTTAGAAGTGATGTTATGGTTAGACATATAAATTTGGGAATCATTAGAATATAAATGTTGAAAGCAGTGGCCTGGGAAAAGAGACCCAAGGACTGAGTGCCGAATCAATTTTTACTTCAAATAAGAATACTTTTTCTTTTTTTCTCTTCATATTAGAAAGTTTTGCTTCCTTTTATGTTGCTCCTGACTAAGTGAAATGCTTCTAATATCTTGTCATTAAGTATGCTATTTGCCATGTTATTCTGTAGATGCCCTTCATCAGATGAAACATTTTTTTCTGAAATGGAACAACCCTCCTATTCCTGGGGTGAAAAATACACCCTTAATCATAACGTATGTCACCCTTACGCTCACCCAGTCCTCAGTTCCACGTTCTAAGATTTCATCTAGGAGTTTCCATCTGTGTTGGTATGTACAAACGTGTTAGCATTTCCTTTTCTTGTCTTGTCTGGAAGCCAACCATGATTAACATCCCTCAGGAATCCCTCAGCAAGCCTTCATTTGTCAGGGGAGGAAATTAAAGCTCAGAGAAGATGACCCCAGAGCTGCATTGCTAATTAGTGATTGGACTAGATTCCCTCTCCAGTAGGTGTTGCACCTCAGCCACAGGACCTGCTCGCTGGGAAGCAGTCTCTGAGACCACAGGGGGAAGGACACCGAGTGGCCATTCACTTGCAGTTGGGTTTATGTGTGAATCACATGGATTGGATCTATTCACCGCCTAGGCCCTCTTTCCCAAATGTCATTTCTAAGCCACAGAGACCTGCTGAATTGCCCACAGAAAGGATGCAACTTTTGAGCCTTAAACATTCCTTGAAAATGAAAACGCTTGTAAGAACATTCTTTGTGTGTTTCCTACTCTTTTTCTAAACTGTGATACAAACACCTAGAGGGAAAAAACTGAATTCAAAGACTTTGAGAAACATTACTACAAGATATAAATATGTAGGAGTCATTTTTGCCCTGGGAGCTGTCGGCTGAAGTTGTGCAAAGTTTTGACTTTGAAAAAATATGAAAGTCTAGGAAAACATATTTGTAATATGTTACTGCATATTAACAGTTATTTCCTTGGCCAGAGACCTCACTCTGGTTGCCTGGTTCCTTTTTCAAAGGAAAAATTCAGAGTTGCCAAAGGAGGCATGTTTGTTCTGTTTCCTACAAGGTTACTTTTCATGAAATCATACCTAAGGGAGTAAAAGGATTATGAGGACTTTTTGCAATGTGTATACTATACCTCTGTCTTCTCCGGGGATTCAAATCAATTCCATAAAAGGTTCATAGAGTGAAAATTTTGAATATATTGAAATTCTAAAAACAAAGTTCATACTATCAAGGAGCTCATATTTTAGACATGAACAACCGACAAAGATGCAATGTGACATATTTTATGATGGAAGTAAATTTGATCAGATCCTTAAGAAATGAGGCATATCTATTAGCAGAAGATGGAAAGAGGAAAAAAAGCATTTCAGGAAGAGGGCTGATAGAAGCAAAGGGAGATGGTTTCCAGAGGGGACCGATGTGTGTGGCTGACGGCTGGGAATTATGGAGGAAGATGTAGGAAGATGAAAGGATCTAGAAAGTGAGGGTAAGTTTAGTTTTTACGATTTTTTATTCAGGCAATGAGGAATCACAGAATTTTTAAAGTTTATTTATTTTGAGAGAGAGGGAGTGAACTCATGAGAGTTGATGAGGGGCAGAGAGAGAGAAAGGGAGAGAGAGAATCCCAAGCAGGCTCCATGCTGCCAATGGACAGTCTGACCCAGGCTGGATCTCACCGACTGTGAGATGATGACCTGAGTTGAAATCAAACGTCAGACGCTTAAGTGACCGAATCACCCAGGTGCTCCAGAATGTTTTTATAAATATATGTATCTTAGAAAGATAAGTTCTTCTTTGTAGCAAATAGAAATGGACTCTGGCTACCATGGTTACATGTGTGTGGTTGAGACGCAGGTATTGAAATTTTCACACTATAACTCATGTGTAAGAAGAGTCACTTGTTAATATCTCTGTACCTAGAATGGCCATAAGACACATTGTCCAAACTGGAACACTTTGGGAACAAAAGTTGGGAACTTTTAATAATTATACTAGGGCAGTAGTCCTAAATTGGGAGACTCCTGGGCAAATTGAGAGGAAGGGCCACGCTGCTTATTACTGAAGGAAAATTTTAGTTGCTAGCAGACAAATAAATTCAATTTGGAAATTATGACTCAGGCTCATCTAAGTAGAATTCTTTAAAAAAAATTTTTTTTTCACATTTATTTACTACTGAGAGACAAAGAGAGACAGAGCACGAACAGGGGCAGAGAGAGAAAAAGACACAGAATCCAAAGCAGGCTTCAGGCTGTGAGCAAGCTGTCAGCACAGAGCCCGACGTAGGGCCTGAACCCACGAACCGCGAGATCATGACCTGAACTGAAGCTGGATGCATAACCGACTGAGCCACCCAGGCACCCCAGTAAAATCTGTTTTGGTTTAAAAGTCATCGTCAGAGGACTATTTAGACAATATTTTAATTAAAGAGCTAACACTTATCTAGAGAATGTTATGTCAGGCACTGTTCACGCCAGCACTTCACACATACTAAGTCATTTTACTCCTCAGGCAAAACACTACCAGGCAGGTATTAGTATATTCTCATTTTATGGGTGAAGAAATCAAGGCAGGGTCTAAGTGACATGCCCATGTCTAGTTGTTGACATCACAGGTGCTGAAACCAGGATTTGAATCCAGGTTGTCTACACCAAGAACTATGTCCCCATCTATACCCCATTGCCTTGCAGACTCTAAGTCACACCTTGCTTAACTCCTCAATTTGATTTCCAGATAAACAACACACAATCGTTCAGTACAAGCATGTCGCATGCAATGTTGGGATCAACACGTCTTTCTCCTTCCTAGTTGCTGAAGAAACTTCTAGATCCTGTTTGCCTGGGTGTGGGCCCCTGGTCTCTATGTGTCGGCTGGTATCCTACATGTGTCTGCTCGTGTGTCCTTCATGGTCATGGCCCTCATGGAGTATTTGCTCAGTTCAGCCCGTGGTATCTCTGACCAGGTTCAGTTCTGCCTTTACTCCTGGTCAGGCGGCAGATGCCCAGAATTCCAGCCTCTGCTCCTTTCTACCACAGAATACAGGCTTTAGGGGCGCCTGGGTGGCTCAGTTAAGTGTCCTATTTCGGCTCAGGTCATGATCTCAGAGTTTGTGGGTTCGAGCCTCCCCTTGGGCTCTGTGCTGACAGCTCAGAGCCTGGAGCTTTCTTCTCTCTCTCTCTCTTTCTATCTCTACCCCTCCCCTGCTCATCCTCTGTCTCTTTCTGTCTCTCAAAAATAATAAACATTTAAAAAGCCCAAAATACATGCTTTACTATCCATATAAATATTACACATTTTATAGACTGTTTTACAAATATTTAAGCATAGACTCTGATGTGAGCTAAAAAACTTCAATTCGTGTCAGAAATAGTCCTGTTTGCCCGTGTGTGATAAAATCAAATTTCCACTATAGCGTGGTATCTCTCCTTATGGCTGAAAAATAAACTCTCTTATTTATGAGAGACGTCCTAGAAGGAAAAACTTGGTGAGATCTGTTAGTAGTAACTCTTTGTTCTGTCATTAGGCTGCAATTTTCTATCAGTGCTCTTCATTGCCCTCTATCTAGAACACATTTCATTACCACCCCAAAGCAGCCCAGCTGTTGGGGTACAGCTAAAGAATTCTGGGTTTCAATTCTAGGTCTACGCACACTGCTCAGAGTTTTCTTCTAATATTGGAACAATAATATTACCTGCCACACAACGTTCTTTTGAAGTTTAAATGGAAAGGGGCAAGTAAAACATACAATGTTTTAAATGTAATTCCAGGTCATAATCTTGTTTGGTTGGTTCCTGTCTGTCACCGCCCATGTAGTGAGCAGAATAGTGGCCTCCCCAAAAGATATGTCTACCTGCAACTTATTTGGTGACTAGGAGCTTATTTGAGAATTGGGTGTGGACCCCCCAAGGATCTTGAGATGATATCACTCTGGATTTAGGATGGGCCCTCAATGCAATGCGAGGTATGCTTAGGAAAGGTTGAGGGAGGTTTGACACACAGAGACACTAGGGAGAAGCCATACGAGGGTAAGCAGAGACTGACATTGTGCTGGTACACGTCCAGGGACATCTAGATCCACCAGACGCTAGACACACATGGAAGGATTCTCTCCCAGAGCCTTTGGCGAGTCCTTGCTGACCTTTGATTTTGGACTTCTGGCCTCCAGAACTGGGAAAGAAAAAAATGTTTGTTGTTTTTACTGAACCAGTTGTGGTGGTTTGTTGGGTAGTTTTAGGAAACTGATAATAGCTCATATCCAATCCATCAGTAAACCATAACAACTCAACCCTCAATATGACCTAGACCTTGCACCACCTCGCCCTGCCCAATTAGCAATATGAGCCAACTCACATGCTATTATTGGCAATTCCGCATTAGTCCTTGTACCCCTATAGTCACAGCAATCAGAGTGATTTCACCCTGAAATCAAATCTTGTGAGTCCTCTGCTCCAAACCTTCCACTCCTCATTTCTCCCAAGAATATAACCCAAAAGTCTTTCCAAGGCCTATAAGGCTGGATACAACGGGGCCCTGCTATCTCTCTGACCTCATTTCTTAGCTCCCAGTCCCAGTTTCCTTGTACTGGAAAGACGCTAAGCACCCTTGCTTAGAGCCTATGTATGCCTTTCCTTCTATCCAGGTAACCGCAGGTCTGCTTCCTTACAGGTCTCTGCTCAAACCCCATCTCCTCAGAGAAGCCTTGCTCATTCATCCTATCCAGCGTGACCAATTACCGTCTATAACATATAGCGTTATGGATTTTCTTCAAAGCGCTCATCACAGTCTATTTTCCTGTTCATGGCCTCTGTCTCCTGTGAAAATCAAGTGTCAGGACCTTGTCTGTGTTGTTCATTCTACATTTCTAGCACTCATGCTCAGTACGTTGCAGCCACTAATGAATATTTGTTGAATGAATGAAGAAGATAACCAACCTTATAACCCTTAAGGGTTTCAGCCAAACAGGATGGAGATGCTAACTGCTTTCAGCCCCACCCCAAACAGCACTTTTAGAAGAGTAACCTAGATACCCACCTACGCACATTCTCTATGGATAGGACCCGTCTCCCTCCCGTGGGCAGCCATGGCACAGGATAAAGGGAGCTACACCTGCTAACGAAGGTGCCGTTCTCGCGTGTGAGGTTGTGGAGTGGAAAGCATGACCGTGCTGCAGAAGAATGTTTCTAGAGGGAACTAGCGCCGCGTCTCCGCCGACAGCAGCACCTCAGGTCGGAGGTACTCACACGGGTTCCACTGGCGTCCTCGGGCTGGGAGAGGGGCGGGGCGGCGAGAGGCCGGGCTCCCAGGGGGCGGGGCAACGCGCAGGGCGGGGTGACGCGCGGTCGACGTGGCAGCCGCAGGGGCGTGCGCCTCCGGTGGCCATCTTGGAGGCGGGGACGCGCGGCGTTGAGCTTCTGCTGGCGTCTTCTTGGTCTCCTCCGAGCCTTACTCTCAGCTCTCCGAGCTCCACGTCCCCGCGCTTTTCGACTGCCACGCAGACGCTCTTTCGGGCTCCCCAGGTGAGCGTCAGCCTGGCAGCGACGCGGGTCCCTGCGGGGTGAGATGCGGGCGCCAACGGGCGCAGTCCCTGCCAGGTGGGCGGGCCGGCCGGCGCCCGGGGATGGTCAGGGTCGCGTCGGAGCCCCGCTGTCGTCGAGTCCGGGCGTGGGCTGTGCGAGCGGACTGGGCCAGACGAGCAGTCTCCGCCGCGCTCAGCCCTGTGGGTGCGGGTTGTGGGTCTGGTTCCGGCCCTTTGCTCCGGAGCGCGGACCCAGACTGGCGTCGCGGACCGTTTGGCTCCGCCTTCCAGAGCGCTGGCTGTCGGAGCGGGACCAGCGGCCGGCGCCCGCTGACCTTAGCCCGGCCCAGCCCAGGCGGGAGACGTGGCAGAGCCTGCGGGGAGGCCACTGGCTCCAGGAACAGGATTTCGGTCGCTCGGGCCTTTCCCCAGCTCTTGGGTGCACACACCGGGCACGGCCTTGGGAAATAGCTTCTTTTCCCTGGGTCCCCCCAGCCCGGCTGAGCCGCTCTAGAGAGGGTGTTTGCGTTCTGCTCTTTGTTCCTTCCTGGGGCCGGCTTCAGGCGAGTTTGCAGGCAAACTCCTGTCTTAGATTGGCAGAGTTATATATCGGTTTCTGTCATTCATAGTAGGTACTTGGAGAGGCAACGTGTACTTTCCCGCGAAAGTGACATGTTTTGAAGTTCCAGTCTTTTTCCTGTGCAGCCATTATTTCATTCACTTAACGTTTATAGAGGTGTATTTTGGCATCAGAACTGAGGATGCAAAGGCAAAACTCACATCCTGCTTTGGGGCTGTGTTGTCTGTTAGTGGAGTCCATCTTTTGCACTAGTAGAACATCAAAAATAATTGCTTTTAGTCCTTTTACATTAATTAAAGCTGTATTATTCCATTTCTTATATTGTAGTGTAATACATAGGCAGTCCCCTTTTTAACAGAAAAATCCTGTGGGAAGCATATTGGAAGAGCAGGGTCTGGCCAAAGACTGAGGGCTCGATTTTCTAAGCCATTTTCATCACTTTCTTTAATGTTCATATATTAATAATACTTTTTGTGCCAAGACTTATGCACTAAAACCTTTATCAGCTTTGACATTTCACTATTACCGCAATAGCTTTTCTTTAGTAGAAGGTTTAATGTTTATGCACATGACATTTATCCACTATCATCATTAAACTGTTTCTTAAATAAGGTATCTTGTAAAGACTGAAAACACTTGACCCTTTATTGCATTGTTATTGCATAGGTTATTTTGCCAACATATCCATTCATTTTACGGATCAAGATGCTCTTTAAACCTGACTTGAGCCAGTCAGTGTAAAGATTCGGTCGCACCTGTAGGAGGAAACTGAATGACCAATAGAAAATGGGGCGATGGAAAGAGGTAGCTTTTGCAGGGAGTAATAAAGTCCCCACAAGGCCATTTGTGTTCGAGGTCATTGCCCTTGGGTGAATAGGTACTGAATGGAAGGATTTTGCCTCCCTGATCCCTTTTCTTTCTTGATGACATAAATGTTTCTTCTACTTTTTGAAAGTGCTGTGTATTTCTGCCTCACCTACTCCTTAGTCTGGTTGAAATTGCCTTCTAGCCCCACTCTTTCCATGGAAACAGCTCTCACTGTGCTCCTATCTTAGTTTGGGATACATTGACTTTTTCAGATACCATCGTTTGGCATTTCCACAGCATTTGATACTGCTGCCTGTCCCCATCGTGAGACTCTTCTTTGGCATTTGGACACCACAGTCTCCTGGTTTTCTTCTTTTTGGTCATCTCCCTCTTGAGCTTATTTGAGACTATTTCTCAAGGATTGATTGGGTTATCTTGTCTTTTCATTTGGTATCTCCTCTGAGGTAACCTCATCCCAGAACATGGCTTTAGAGGCTATCAGTAAGCTGAAGAAATCCACACCCACATTTACTCCAAAACTGCAGATGAAGTCACGTGTCTCTCTCTCCTTGGGTGTTTCAAGGAGCCTACACTCAACACATCCAGTATTAAACAGTGCATAATGCCCCTTCCCAAAAGAGAAGACATCAAACAGACACCTAGACCTCTTCCTGTATTCCCTGTCTTTGTGAGTGGTGTAGACATGTGTGCAGTTGTGCAAATCGTGCCTCTTCCTGTCACTGCCCCCATATCCAGTTCTTGAGTCTCCCTCGTCTCTGCCCTGTCATCACATTCGTCTAGGCCAGAGCTTCTCACCTTTGGCACTATGGATATTTGGGGCTGGACAGTTCTCTCCTGTGAGGGCTGTCTTGTGCGTTGTAGGGTCTGTAGTGGTATCCCTGGGCCTTTATCTACTGGATGCCTATAGTCCTCTTGCACTGACAACCAAAAATGGCTTCAGACGTTGGCAGATGACCCCGAGAGGCAGGATTGCCCTCTTCTCCTCCTGTACTTGAGAGCCACTTGTCTAGAGTATTGTCAGTTTTATATGAATTATTTCTGTCTTTCTTAATAGTCTTTCTGTCTTTCCTCTGACTGCCTTGTGCCCTGTCTGCGAACTGTGGTCCAAGGAATGTTTTCATCTTTAGAACACAAACGTAAATTGGCAAAAGCTGGAATTAGCTTTAAATATATCCTTCAGCAGACCAGTAGCTAACTGTGGAACATCTATAAAACAATACTATTCAGCAGTTAAAAAATACCCAACTAGTGATAGATCCAGCAGCTTGGATGGATCTCAAGATCATTATGCTGAGTAAAAGATAAAGCTGATCTCAAAGTGTTATATGCTATGTGATTCTATTTAGGTAACTCTTTATGAAATGAGTAAATGATAGCGAATAGCTTGTGGTTAGTGGGAGGATGTGACAAAGGAGCACTGTGAGGGAGTTGCTTTAGGTAATAGAGCAGTTCTGTAACCTGAGTGTGGTGTTGGTTACATGAGTCTTTGCAGTTGATGAAACTTCATAGAACTATATACACACAAACATACACCCGTGTGAAAAGAGGTGAAAATTCAAATAAAATCTCTATTTACTAGTATTGCACCAATGTGAATTTCCTGGGTTCCCTGGATTCCTCTGGTCTATCTTACATCTTACTGTGAATCTAAAATTTCTTTTAAAAAATTTTTAAGGCTTATTTATTTTTGAGAGAGAGAGAGAGAGACTGAGCGCTAGTGAGGGAGGGATAGAGAGACAGGGGGGAGACACAGAATCCAAAGAAGATCCAGGCTATGAGCAGTGACCACAGAGCCTGATGTGGGGCTCGAACTCATGAAATGTATGATCATGACCTGAGCCACCCAGGCGCCTCTAAAATTTCTTTTAAAAAGTTAAAACAGAAGACACATATTTCATCTCCAGCTTGAATGCTGTATGGTGCTTTTCTGTTCTTAACCCAACTCCTTGACCTGGTGTGAAGTTCACCATGGTGTGGGCTCTTGCCTGTGTCTGTTTTCATTCTTCTTTTCATTTTGGTGCACGTGGGTTTTCTTGAACGTGTCTTGTCCTCTCTCCCTTACAGGCCTTGTTTCCTTCCTGTATTATTATTTCTTTAATATTTTAAAATGTTTGTTTACTTTTTGAGAGAGAGAGAGAGAGAGAGAGAGAGAGAGAGAGAGAGAGAGACTGTGAGTGAAGGAGGGGCAAAGAGAGTGGGGGAGATGCAGAATCTTAGGCAGCCTCCAGGCTCTTAGCTGTCAGCACAGAGCCTGAAGTGGGGCTCGAACCCATGGACTGTGAGATCATGACCTGAGCTGAAGTCGGATGTTTAACCGACTGAGCCACCCAGGCGCCCCTGTCTCTTGTATTTTTACATTGTCTGGGATCTTCTCTAAGTTCTTTTCTCTTGCTTAATTCTAAACATCTTTAGATCTCTGCTTATATGTGATTTCCTTTCCTTTCAACTCAAAATCGTATCCTTTCAAGACTGTGTTCTTAGCCACGGAGCACATAATTCAGTTCATTGCCCAGGGGTGGTATTATTTAATTGTCTCTCATACTGGACTGTACATATCCTGTTTGTTTCTGCTTATATTGTATGTCCACAGATACTGGTACAGTGCTTGGCAACAGTTGACTTTTACTAAATATTTGATAAATGAATAAGAACATCAAAAGCAAATTCCCAAGTTTTATTTGGAAGTTTTGATACTTGAGACAGGCTCGAAAATTTGTCATTTTTAAGGAAGTTAAGGAAGTTTTCCCATATTTTGTGCTTCATTTTTGTCTTAGGACCTCTTTAGTTACTCTATAACATTTTGCTGAAGTTGTTTCCTGTACCTGAGACCTATCATTTAGCAGTAACTAAATATGACTTAAAATGTGAACTAGAGATACTGGGAATAGAGCACATTTCAATTTTATTTTCACGTTAACAGAAATAGTTCACATATAATACTTTATGGGGAGAGAAGTAATCTTAATAATACTTTCTAATAGGGGCACCTGGGTGGCTCAGTCAGTTAAGTGTTTGACTCTAGATTTCAGCTCAGGTCATGATCTCAGGGTTGGGAGATTGAGCCCTGTGTCGGGCTCCATGCTAGGCGTGGAGCCTGCTTAAGATTCTGTTCCCTCCCTCCTCAGAAAAATACTTAGTAATACTTAATGCTTAAATAATTCATTTTTATATTAAATGTAACAGTAACTGGAATCTAGATATAAATCTTACATTCATGTGACAAAAAATTATATTAGTAATCTGTTTGAAGTTTATGGACAATTAGTTAATATCAGATTATTTCCTAATTACCAAATATGTGTATGAAATGTCTCATGTGCGTACTAAACGTAGTCACAGACTATTGTCCTACGAATTTTGACAGGTCCTTTATGTAGAAATAAATGGCATTGTATAAGTAGCATAGACAGGTCTCTGTCTCTTGATGATTTTCTAAAATTCTCTAGAAATACACTTGATTACTGTGTAATAGTTATTACACTTGTATACCTTCACAGTAAACCATAACTGAAGGAACATGATGGAAGAGAGCGGAATAGAGACCACCCCGCCGGGGACCCCTCCGCCGCATCCCGCGGGACCCGCCGCGGCCACCGTGTCTTCCACGCCCCTTCCTTCAGGTACCTGGAGCTGTCTGGTGTCTGGTGTGTCCGGAGGGGGGTGGGGACGCTGCCAGCTTCTCT
This sequence comes from Suricata suricatta, assembly GCF_006229205.1. NCBI lineage: Eukaryota > Metazoa > Chordata > Mammalia > Carnivora > Herpestidae > Suricata > Suricata suricatta. Next base: position 19,683,523 of record NC_043705.1, read on the forward strand.
CAGAGTCAGCCAGAAGGAGACGGCGTATTTTACAGGGCCTCTCATCTTTGCCAGGCCAAAGGGAAGTAGCCTTTCTGATTTAAGCCCAGAGGTAGAAAACATGTTATGTTTTGCTTTGGGTCAAGTTTTGATCTCTATGTTTATGCTGGCTATAAATCATCTTTTTATGACAAAAATATCCTAAAAAGCATGTATTATTTTTGTCTCATGTTCAGTGAGTTTGATGATGAACTTACCAAAAATTTTGAGCCAGTATATAGGTTTTTATGCTGAAGTCAACAGGGGTAAAAAACAGCTCTACTTTCTTAAAAAAACATCCAAAATGAATGAAAACACGATATGAATGGGGCTGTAACTTAACTCGGCACAGCTGCTGCTTTAGCTTAGGGGAAAGTAAAAGAAAGTCATCTGCTCTCAGTCATATTTGTTGTATATTTCAAATTACACATTTTAAAATTAATTACTCAGTTACAGCTTGTAATTTTTTAAATTTTGCAAGAAAAATGTGATAAGGTACTTTGAAAACTAAGTGAAAAGCATTTTCAGTTTGTGTTTTTTTTTTCTCCCCACCTACTTTTTTTTAGCTGCAACCAGTTCTTCTTCGTCTCCAAACGTGTCCTCCATTCAGCCGCTGCCACAGCGCGTGTTCTCTGCCCCGCAGCCGCCTCTCCCTCCCGCGGTGCCCTCCGCGCCCGTGGTGCCGCCGTCACCCGTCCCTGCTGGCCCAGCCCTCGCTGCTTCTGCACCTCCTCCGGGGGCTCTGGCGCCTGCCGTTGCCTTCACTAGCCCCCCTCTGTCCCACTTCCCCCCTCCGTCTTCCGCCCCCAACACTGTTGCATCTGCACCCTCTTCCGGCCCTCCCACGTCGGGATTTTCTGTTGGGGCCACTTACGACATTACAAGGGGACACGCGGGAAGAGCTCCCCAAACACCCCTGATGCCGTCCTTCTCTGCGCCCCCCGTAACAGGTAATTCTCTTACTGAGGCTTTGAATTAAGTGGAGGTAGGTAATGTTTAAGTGTGTTTGTTTTTTTGATAACTGCTCTATTGAGAAATAACCTACGTACAATTCACCCCTTTAAAATATATAGTTCAGTCGTTGTCACAGTATTTATTTACAGAGTCATGCAACCATTGCCATCATCAGTTTTAGAACCTTGTAATCACTCCCAAAAAGAAGCCCTCTTGCTATTAGCAGTCACTCTCAACTCACTCCCAATTTTCACAGCCTGAAGCAACCACTCATCTGCTCTGTCTCTCTGAACTTGCCTATTTTGAACATTTCATATAAATGGAATCATGCAGTGTGCGGCTTTTCGGACAGGATTCCTTCCCTTGGAATATTTTTAAGGCTCATCCACATTGTAGCGTGTGTCTGCACTCGTGTGTGTTAGGGCTCAGTGACACTCCATCGTATGGTAGTCCTTCCACATTTTGTTTATTTCATCGGTAGATGAACTCTGTCTTGTTTCTCCTTTTTGGTATCATGCATACTGCTTTCATGAACATCGCTGTACAGGTTTTCATGAGGACATGTTTTCACGTCTCTTGGGTATGTACCTAGGTATGGAATTACCAGCTTTGAGAAGATGCTAGACTGTTTTCTTACTACCATTTCACTTTCTCCTCAGCACTGTTTGAGTGTTTCAGTGTCTGTATTACTTTTTTTTATAACTTTGTTGTCTTTTGCTGCATTATTTTTAGCTCCTTCCTTTAAACTCTGGAGTATTCTATTCTTAGGTTTTGACATTTAAATTATTAAAATAAAGCTGTTGTTAACTTAGTAAATGATTCACTTTTATATGTTGTAAAACGTATATGTTGAGTAAATGCAGTGTGGTTTCTCTTATAGAGAAACACCAAGGTGAAATTCCAGAGTCTTTTTTAAAGCTTTACTTGAAAGGTCATATGGACAGAATGGTTCAGGGAATAGTTTTATTTAGCTAGGTAAAAATTTAAAACCAAATAAAAGCTCATATATGCCTTAAGTTTGTGACATTGGGCCATTTTTCTTTTCTAAGTCGGTTACATCTGCTTTTTTGTCTTGCCCTAATAGTCATTGAAAACCACTATCAGAACTTCATTTTTGTCATTTTCTGCCTGTTACTTTTCCTTTTGAAAAAAGAAGCAACTTTGTTGTGACTTTTTATTACCTAGCTTTTTTGCTTATCTGTTTATAAAAATTTTTCGCACAGTATAATTATATCTATGCCTGAATATGTGAATTGTCTGTTCTGAGTTAAAGTGGGGCACATGGAGTATGTAAATTAGGTTACACTCTTTTCTGTGATGGGCTTAGGTGCTCAGTTAGTTTTATGCATTAAAGGGATCAGAATTACACCTGCCTAAATCCAAGTGCTAAATAGAGCCAACAGGAGGTAGTTTTTGATATATATTTGGTCCATTTTCAGGACACTTCATAAGAAAGCCTACAAAAAGGGAAAGAAATTTGTTCTTTGGAATCTCATTTCATTTGTATTTTATAAAGATTTAGATGATTCTTGGAGTACAAAACTCAATCTTTTTTTTTTTTAAAGAGCTTATTTCGTTTATTTCTTATTTGTTCCTTTATTTCTTTTTTTTAATAACTGTAATTATGTTTTTATTGTTATGGCAGTTGACTACATATGCCAATATATATGGAAAGAACATGGGGAAGACTAAAGCTACAATGGGGAAATACATAGCAAGCAATATAAAATATAAGCATAGGTAATTTCACATGACAAAACTCAATCTTGAAATGCCTGAGTATAAGGATGCCTCAGTGGCTCCGTTGGTTAAGTGTTGGAGTTCGGCTCAGGTCGTGATCTTGCGCTTTGTGAGTTCAAGCCCCATATCAGGCTCCATGCTGACAGCAGAAACTGCTTCTGATCCTCTGTCCCTCTCTTTCTCTGCCCCTACCTGGCTCCTGCTCGCGCACACCTTTTTTATAGCAAATAGTTTATGAAATAAATGACACATATGAGAAATTTTTGCCACTTACCAGGTATTTTGCCGACTCCCATTACTCAGCAAGCCAGTTTGACCTCTCTGGCACAGGGGCCTGGAACCACGTCAGCCATTACTTTTCCGGAGGAACAAGAGGACCCCCGAGTTGGTCGGGGCCAGGATGAAGCATCTGCTGGTGGACTCTGGGGTTTTATTAAGGTGAGGCGTATTTAGTTCAAAAACTACGCTGAACTTTTTAGTTAGAAAATTATTAGATGTTCATTAGAGTAATTTTGAAAGTACAGAATGGTATAAGGAAAAAGTAAAAATTCTTTTTTTGTTTTCTAACCAGTTTTTTATAGTTCCTCTCAGTCTTTTTTATGTGGTGATCTTTGTGTATGTATATATATGTATATATATATATCTTTCTTAAAATAAAAGTCAAAATGGGGTAGTGACATGTGGACACTATTTTGTGTCTTGTCTGTCTTTATGTAGCATATATCAGGAACATCTTCCCAGCCGTAAATATTCTTGAGAAACTTTCTTGACGGCTGCTTTGCCCTTCACGCCAGGGCATTTATTTCCCATACTTTGCTAATGCACTTTAGCGCTCTCTGATTGTAATTCCTGCCAGTACAACTGTGATGCGCATGCTCACAGATAAATCTGTGTGCTCATCTCTGTTTTGTCGAGGTTAATTTCTGATGAATGTCACAGTGAACAGTGATTGGTTGTCCCAGCAGCATTCATTTGTCAGCCCTGATTATGGATTTGAAATACAACTTTTTCTGATTTGACAAACAAAAAACTACTGTTTTGTTTCTTGTTACCAAATTTGAACATTGTTTCATGTGGTTTTTTTGCCATTTGTATTTTTTGCCACTTAGGTCTCTAGTCCTATTCTTTGCCCATTTTTGAGTTGGGATGATACTTCCTCTCTGAACAAAAATTCATAAAAGCTCTTAGTGTAGTAAGAATGTTTTATTATGTGCCATCCGATATTGCAGTTTTCTCTACTTTATTGTGCATTTAAATATCAGTGTTGTTTTTTCTCATTTTATGTTAAAAATTGTGTTTTCCTACCATGCTCTATCATGAATGTTTTTTTTTGTTATTTCTTCTCATTCTTTTATGGTTTTATTTTCTTATACCTATCAGTTTATTGTTTCTGATACTTTATTTGATGAAGTAGAAGTCAGACCTAATTTTCTTCCAGCCACTTACTCGACGCTGGTAATATCATTTCCCAGGGGTTTGAAACCTCATCTTTATGTTAATTACAAAATTGTGTGTTCATGTCATTACCTGGACTCTGTTGCACTCTTTGGCCTGGCCCTGCTATAGTACCTCACCGCCTTGACTACTGTTAACCCTGTTTATTATTATACTAATGTTTATTGAAAGTCTACTCTGTGCTCAGGTGGGGATGAGGAATATTCACTGATGACTAAGAAAGGTCAGTGCCAAGTGCCTGCTTTCATAACGATATATCAGTATTTTTATAAGTTTGCAGAATTCTCTTAAAAACTTTACTAGACTTCTGCATTTATTTCTCATAATGAATTTTGGAATCACTCTGACCAAGTTTCTCCCAGTATTCTGCTGAGAGTTTGGCTGCAATTTAATTATATATTTAACATTTTTTTAATTGCTAAGTAGCTAACTTAGTTACAATGGTTGAGCTTTATATTACACAGAGGTGGTATTTTTCTAAGCTTCCTTTTTAAAAAATTTTTTTTAACATTTAAATTTATTTTTGAGAGACAGAGACAGATCATGAGCAGAGGAAGGGCAGAGAGAGAGGTGGACACACAGAATCGGAAGCAGGCTCCAGGCTCTGACCTTCTAGCACAGAGCCCGACATGGGGCTTGAACCCATGAACGGTGACATCATGAACTGAGCTGAAGTCAGACGCTCAACCGACTGAGCCACCCAGGCACCCCCCCCTTTTTTTTTTTAATCCTTCCATACTTTTTATAGGTTTTCCTCAAACGGGGATTAGTACTACATTTCTTTGTTAAGAGTTTGGGTCAGTGTGTCTGTTACTAGGTGTAACACCCAGCTAAACTCTGCGTGTCTTGTAGCAGTTCTTCTAATACTCCGCATAATGTGGGTTACAGTTTTAAATATCGCTATTATAAACTCAGCTTTTTTCTGAATCCCCTTAGTTTGGCGGTAGCTCGGAAAAGGCGGAATTGTGGCCTGCTAGTCTTGTGCCATCTCAGGAGGCCCTGCTCCCTCGAGGTCTCTGGCCCTGGGGGAGGTGTGGCACGAGAAGGGAACACTCAGACCTGGTTCCTTCTGCTTAGTAGTGTGGCTTTAAGAGTTCAGAGGAATAGGTCTGGATTAAAAGAGAGAATTTGGGAATGAACACAACAAACAGGAAGTAGGAATAAAGAAGAAACACAGCAAATTGGAGAACAACGCAGAATAACACATGTTAATAAGTAACTTCTGGGGAATAAGGATGAGAAATACTATTTTTAATTTTTGGTTAGGGAACCAAGTATGAGTTCATGGAGACATCTCATTGCAGTTTTATTTGGGACCTTGATGGATAAGTTTTGCATAGTCTTTCATATAAATAAGTAGAAATGAAACAATAAGAATATGTACATACAGAGAAATAAATGTGTAAATATGTGTAAAATGATTACATATGAATATATACATCCATCAAATGAATACATACGCGTGTGGATATACAGGCCAGTGTGGTCTTTAGACTGTCGTGTGTCTGTGATAAAAAGAGAAATTGAGAGTAAGTATTTTGAAATCTTAACAGCAATTTGACATTGCTGTAACCATGTTTTTCTTAAATTTTACAAAATTACAGGTCTACCATGTATCAGAAACTTCAAAAAAGTTTTCTTCCACTGTCGAGTGTTCTTTACTTAGAATGGGCCTTTATATGTTAATTTGTCTTGTGCAGGGTGTGGCTGGAAACCCCATGGTGAAATCTGTGCTTGACAAAACAAAGCATTCGGTGGAAAGCATGATTACAACGCTGGACCCTGGCATGGCTCCATATATCAGTATGTACTTAAGATCGAGCTGCATTTGCTGTATGGTTTTAAAGTATGTGCCTTTGCCAGCCACTCACTGTCATTTCATAGTCTTGTACTCCGTGGCAATCTTCTGACGTTCTTGATGATAAGTGTTAGCATTGGCATTCTTAAATTTTTCTTAATCAGAAATAAACTTTGAAAACCCTACAGAATGAACTTTGGAAGGAGTAAAACCCATATGAATTTGTATACTGATTAGTATACTTGTAATTAGTGTATTTTAATTATAAATGTGATTGGTATTGTTGTATATGAATTTTATTTTGTTCACTAATGACATTTGAAGTGATGCTTTGTTTATATTTGATTTTGATAATTCTCCAGTTACCTATTTTAATTAAATGGGATTATGCTTACCCTGGGAATAGTATTTTTAGAGGAAGTTAATCTGTTAACTAGTAATGTCTGATTATTAGGTCTGTTGGGGAAGCTGTTTTACCCACCTTGAGTCCCCATTACCAAGAATCCTCCAGACGGGTGGCATAGACATACATGCTGTCTGCCATTTAATTTCGAATGTACATGTTCAGTATGTGAAGAAGCATAATTGTTCGCAGATTCAGTGACCAGTTATTAGTAATTCTGTCAAAGATAACAACTTAGAAGTCACAGCCATGCCTCAGGTACTGGAACAGAGATTTTCATAGCACTAAAAAGTTAGTAGCTTTCAGGAGTCTTGATATTGTAGGCGGTTCGCTAGTAGACATCAAAGGACAAGACCTAACTGTAATGAGTATCGTTTGTTCCGTGCTTGCGGCCCCAGGCAGTACCCCAGAGAAGTGAATGTGTAATAACTCAGCAAGGTAACTGTTTTCTTTAAGTTGGAGGTGCAGAACTGCAGTTCGGAGAGATTATTATCCTAGGTCATGTACAGTTGGGTGGAACTAGATTGAATTCATGTTCAATTTGTTTTTACTCTTTACCACTTTGCTTCTCTGGAAATAGAAAATTGAATCAAGTGTTAAATCCGCTGAATTGTTTTTTGTGTCTGCCAAAGGATTTAGAAGTTGGGTCCTGTCGTAGATACTGACTATATATTCATAATAATTAAGTGTGACATTAATGCACCATATATATTCTTCTCAAACTCATGTTTTGAATGAGGGAAAGAAAGGAATTCGTATTTTTGGAGCTTTTGCTATTTTAACAGGTACTGTGTTAGACTGTGAAAGCAGTTATTTAATCTCTAGAATAAACACTGTGAGGTGGCAGATGTTTTGTTTTGTTTTGTTTTGTTTTGTTTTTTGAAGAAACCAGCTCATTGACTGCCCTGAGGTGACAAAGCTCTTAAAGTCAGGACTCACACCCAGGGCTTTGTCTCAGGCCAGTGGTCTCTGTGGCATCATGAAAAAGGTAGAAAACGAAAGGGGTCGAGTTGCAGGGGAAAACACCAAATAAATCATCTGTCAGCGAAGATCGTAACTTAATATATCGTCTTAATCAGTTAACTACAAAAAGGAATAAAAACTGATGTGAAAAAGCTGACTCGTGACAGTGAAAGCAAAACCATTCTGATCTAACAAAATTCAAAATAAAACTTTAGATTTTTTTTACAGAAATATTCTAGAAATCATCACAATTTCAAACATATCAAGAAGGTTAGAAATGGATTTTAACACAGTTTAGCTTCCTACATTTTTAAAATTACTTTTCTTGTCATTCATCAATAAAGGTGACACTGCTCATCACAGAAAGACTTAGAAGCCTCTGGAGCTGAAGTTTAATGGAACGGTACTGAGCTAGGGTCAAGAGATAGGTCCCACATGGAGGAAAAATTAGAAAGAAGTGTATCTGTTCTCTTCTCTCCTCTGAGACTCGGTGCTTTTAGGTTTTAGTAACTTAGGAAATTCTAGTACAGATGGGATCTGTGGATCGTGCCAACAATAGTGAACAAAGATCCATGATACAAAGCCCAGGTATTTTGAAAATATTTTCTGTTGTTCCACAAGATGCTTATTACGGAACACCATAACATTGTTTCGGGGGCAAAATTTTTTACAGTATAAACAGCTTTCTTGATCTTTTTGTTTGACCAGTGATAGCCATTAATGCCAGGTGCGAAAATCTGCTGTGCTTAGAATAGGTCTTTGAACTCAGTATGTCACAAAATGTTAGATTAAGATTTTTAAAAATAATTAGGTGTATTTATCAAATCACACTGTGTAAGTGGTACACCGTTTTTAGAAATGATATATTAAAAATGTTTCAGAATTTTAATTTATTTCATATTTGTCTTTTTAAATTTCAAGTTTTATATGTGTTGGTACTTCCATTTCCTTATATGCTTGCATATTAGGACAATAATAGAAGTATAACTTATAGCTAGATCCCCCATTTATTTATGGCATATGCTTTTTATTTCTTCTCATGATGAAGATGTAGGGTAAAAAAGTTGACTCTCACCATGTAAACTATTTTCTAGATAAAAAGTACATTTCATGGCAGTCCTTGTTGAGTGCAGAACTTCTTTACAACTCCGACAAATTCCTTTTTGTCAGGAACAGTCTTCATTTAATTTTCTGTAACATCCCCTAAACGTGTAACTTGTATTTCACGAGCCCCATATTTAATTTCTTTGATTGCTCACTTAGTTCAAGGACTTGGAATTCCAACATCCTCATGGTATCAGAAGTTCACGCATAATAGATGTGTCTTTATTAACCGAAAGCAGGAAAACCATTGTGATTTGCAGGCTTAAAAATGCAATGTGTCTTATCCAAAGTATAAACTTACCAGAAAATGAAATCTTGTGAAATTATAATAGAGCAGTGTAGTAGAAAATTAAACTTTTTCCATAGTTGTTAAAACATTATTTCCCAAATTGACATGTATGGAAGACTTTCTAGGAGCTGTTATTAGATGCTGAGAAAGTAGTCTATGAACAGATTAAGTATGGAAAGTCCTGGGTTGAAGTCATGAATTTTAACTGTTGGTTTTCTGAGAGTCTTAATGTTCACTGGGAATTTCCAAGAGAGAATGTGTAGAGCAACTCCCAGGCTTGTTTGAGCACAAAATGGCTGTTGTAAGGGGAAGCTCCTAACATATCCTAGAGCAAGGTTTCACAGGAAAAAACTCTTATGCTCTGTGTGTGGCAGATGAGATGCTCAGAATATTTGGAAGGCATGTAGTATTTTCTGCTTGTAGATGAGACTCTTTCAAGTAATGCATTAAATGTTCATTTTTAAAAGTCAGGGCAAGTTGGTAGTTTGGGTCTAAGCACTTGAATGAGACGCTATTAGATTAGGGGGTGAAAGTGTGTCTGATAGAGCAGATGGTGCAGTGAAAGAGGGTTTCGGAGTGTGACAGACCTAGGTTTGTGTCCCAGCATCATCACACAATTGTTACTGCGGGCAAGGTCTTACCAGTCTTTGCTCCCTCAGCATATAAAGAAGTTCATAATCTGTGTCTTGCATTATTTTGTGAACTTAGTAATAATTATGTAATAAAATATTAGCATATGACAATGATTATGAGAATTTCATCATTCATTATCATTCATAATTTGGAGTTGAAATTTTTTTCTGGTCTTGGTAGAATCTGGAGGTGAACTGGATATTGTAGTGACCTCGAATAAAGAAGTGAAAGTCGCCGCCGTCCGAGATGCCTTCCAGGAGGTCTTCGGCTTAGCTGTGGTGATCGGGGAAGCTGGACAGTCCAATATTGCCCCGCAGCCGGTGGGCTATGCGGCTGGGTTAAAAGTGAGTACTAGAAAACTTTCTTCAGCATATAGAAACTGGAGGCTAATTGTTTCATAATTCTGATAGTAATCCTTTGGTCCTTATGGAGCTGATGGCTTTTTACATTCCTAAATATTGATCATCGTGGTTTTTAATTAGACACCTGTGGTGTAGTTTTACTTTAAAGAAAAGGTAGGTTTGGATGACGGGACGGGAGGAAACACTCGCAGAGAACACGAAGAATAGTTAGTCGTAAAAGAGATCTTAACCCACTGCTAACATGTCAGTCGTACTGAATTTAAATCATTTTATACTGAAGTTATAGTATCCCTTGAATTCTCTTAAGCTTTTTATTGCTACACTATAAATAATACTTTACACTTAACGTATTTCTTCATGGTTTTGGGGACTCTAATCTATATGAAAGTTTCCCAACTATTAATGGGGTTCTGATAGGCAGGTTCTATCTAGATTGACCCTCCAAATCTCCCTTTTGCCCTGTGCTTGGTGAGAGGATTTAGCACTCATCTGGGAAGCTTTTCTTAGCTTCCTTGCCTTGATTCTTCTTCTCCAATCTTTTAATTCCTTTGTCTTAAAGACCTATTTGGCACCTTACAGGTACAAAAACCTGTTTTTCAGGGTCTCCCCAGTGTATAGAGACTTTTAAAATCTCATTATCAGTAATAACATTAAAAAAAAAAGACACTGTCTTAGTTTTTCCATAGTGAAAGAAGAGGATCTTTTGATCAAGTCTGTAGCAGGGGACAGATGATAGAATAACTTATTTATTTATTTATTTTCCCTTTTATAGTTTATTGTGAAGTTAGTTTCCATGTAACACCCAGTGCTCATCACAAAAAGAGCCTTCCTCCATGCCCATCACCCCCCCTACCCCCCGTCAGACCTCAGTTTGTTTTCAGTATTCAAGAGTCTCTCATGCTTTATCTCCCTCCCTCTCCCCAGCTATTTTTTCCCCCTTTCCCTCCCCATGGTCTGTTAAGTTTCTCCTGTTACACTTATGAGTGCAAACATATGGTATCTGTCCTTCTCTGCCTGACTTATTTCCCTTAGCATGACGCCCTCGAGATCCATTCACGTTGCTACAAATGGCCATATGTCATTCCCTCTCATTGCCATGTAGTACTCCATTGTGTATATATACCACATCTTCTTGATCCACTCATCATGGCAGTGCTGTTGCTGGGTCATAGGGGAGTTCTGTTGTTAATATTTTGAGGAACTTCCACACTGTTCTCCAGAGCGGCTGCACCAGTTTACATTCCCACTAACAGTATAGTAGGATGCCCGCTTCTCCAGCACCCTAACCAGCATCTATAAGAATGACTTATTTTAGGGGTGCCTGGGTGGCTCGGTTGAGTGTCCGGCTTCAGCTCAGGTCATGATCTCATGGTTCGTGGGTTCGAGCCCTGCGTCGGGCTCTTTGCTGACAGCTCAGAGCCTAGAGCCTGCTTCAGATTCTGTGTCTCCCTCTCTCTCTGACCCTCCCCTGCTCATGCTGTCTCTGCCTCTCAAAAAAAAAATTAATTAAAAAAAGAATGACTTATTTTAAAGAGTACTTTCATACAACTACATACTCACACCACCATTAGAGTATTACAGTTTGTCTTCTGGCCTATTATTGCTAAAAACCTTGTCCTACATCCGCGGAAAACCTGTCCAATTCCCAGTGAACTAGATCTGGTTTCCTCAAGCCAGTGAGGGTTAAAGTTCTAAGAATCCTGGGGTGCCTCAATGGCTCAGTCGGTTAAGCATCCCACTTTGGCTGAGATCATGATCTCAAGGTTCATGGGTCCAAGCCCCGCGTCGGGCTCTGTGCTGACAGCTCAGAGCCTGGAGCCTGCTTCAGATCCTGTGTCTCCTCCCTCTGCCCCTCCCCCGCTCATGCGTACTTGATCGCTCTCTCTCTCTCAATCTCTCACTATCTCACTCTCATTAAGGATCGAAGAATCCTGTCCTCATACGTTTTTTACCACCAGCATGTAGACATGTAAGAGCAGATGAACACTGAACAGGTCATTAGCATGCAAAGATTTCTCCTACCTTAAATAAACCAGGGATTTTAACAAAAATTTTTACCTTACTTATCATCTACCATCTTATTGTATTAGGTTGATTTTTTTTTTTTGCTGCTTTTTGCAACCAGACTTCTCCAAAGAGTATGCTAATCCTTTATCTCTAATTCTTCTCTTCATAGTGGCCCGGCTCTCAGTCTGACTCCACAGAGAGTGTTGTCCAGGTCACCAGTGTTCTCCATCTGCTCTTACCTGTCAGTAGCTTTTGACACACTTAGGCCGCTTTAATGTTTTTTTCAATTCTGGGGTTCCGCACTTTTTTCCCTGCCTCACTATGTGTTCACTCCCGGGTGCTTCCTTTGTTGGCTCTCTCTGATGATTTTGTCTTTATCTACATTCCCTCCTTTGGTGAGCTCATAGTGTCTGGCTCTGAATACCGTCTGTGTGCTGACAGGTTCCCATTTCCACCTCCGGCACAGGCCTCCCGTGTAAATTAGATTTATGTAAAAGTTGCCTTCTCAGTATCTTACCTTGACTGTTTCAAACATCCACCTGCTTTTTCCCCCTCCCAGTCTGCCCCTAGCCTTCTCCATCTCTAGCATTGGTGGCAGCACTGTCCTTCCATTTTCCCAGGTGAGGAACCTTGGAGTCGCCCTTCTGTCTTTACCCGTGCACAGTTTATCAGGAAATCTTGTTCATCCTGGCCTCCCCAGTGTGTCCGGCACTTGACTGCTTGATTCCTCACTGGAATCTTGCCATTGCCTCCGACTAGGCCATCTAGCTGTTGGGGTCACCCTGGTAGAGTAATGACCTTGGAGCCCTGTAGGTCATTCTCAGCAGAGTGGCCACATAATCCTTTCATATCATAGGTGAGAGCACGTCACTCTCTTTTTCAACACTTTGTATTTCCCACATTCCTTAAGTTCCCATGGCCTCACATGGTTGACGTGGCCTCTTGTTTCTTCTCTCGCTGCTGCAGCTCCTGCTCTTTCCCCTCGCTCGCTCACTCACGCCAGTCACAGTGCCTTCCTCGCAGCTCTTCATCCTTGCCTGGCCTGCTCCTCTCTGTAGGGCCTTTTCACTAGGTCTTTTCTCTGTCTGGTACATTCCTCCCTCCAATATGTGCTTGGTTGGCTCTCTAAACCTTTAAGTCTTCACGCAAACCTTGCCTGCACAGCGAGGCCTGTCCTGACTGCCTTATTTAGTCCTGCATCCGGCGCTGACGCATCCTGATCGCCCTTACTCTTCTCTGTTTTCCTTTCCGTGGTTCCCAGCACCTTCTGATACGCTGCATCATTTCGTTTTGCATTTGTGTTTTGGAATGTTTCCCCATGCTCCTCAGGAGCAGGAATTTTGGTTTGGTTCACAGATGTAAAGTCTTAAAGTAGTGCTTGGAGTTCTTTAAGGTGAATAGCAGTTTTATCATCAAGATGTCTAGGGATGGCTCAGGTCATGATCTTGCAGTTCGTGAGTTCAAGCCCCGCATCAGGCTCTGTGCTCAGAGCCTAGAGCCTGCTTTGGTTTCTGTGTCTCCTTCTCTCTCTGCCCCTTCTCCACTCCCTCTTTCTCAAAAACAAACATTAAAAAACATTTTTAAGAAATGTATAAACCCCAAACATCAAAACTAAAAATACTAGGGTGTATTTTTAAAATTATGAATTTATTTCCTCAAGTAAGCAGTCTGATACAGAAGACATTTTCATTGTGGGATCTGCTTTCAATTTTGGTTTAACATCCTATTAGTTTCCTGAGAAGAGTATAGATTCTCCCCGTAAGAGCACTCTGGCTGCCTCCCACCCATCACTATCCCTTGATTGTACCTCCACAGTCACACAGTGGTCTTCTGACTGGTCTAGAAGTTGCTCTGATGAGACACAAAGATCTCGCAGGGTCTCAGGAGCCTGTAAGGAACTCCCTTCTTCGGCTCCACATGTATTCTTGCCTGTACACGTGTTCTGCCTGGTTATGTACCTGGGATGAGGCAACTTGCTGTTCTTTCCTATCTGCCCGTTCAGAGCGCTGTTCTCTCCCTCTGGGAAGTGGGACCTGCCTCCTCCCCACAAGTGTTCATACGGTACGTTGCCCCAGAACATAAAATACTCCTCTGAGGGTCGTTTGAAAGGACGGTTCAATATACTGTGTTCAGTGTTGGGAATACAGGTGACATAATGACGAGGTAAAAATTTTTTGTTGTTTGTTCTCATCAAAACTGAAAAAGGACCAGACACAGTTGTCAGCTAATAGGTCATTAGTTTTTTTTATGACAAATCACCATGTGATATTTGGACTATAACTCAAAATTTCATGGTTTTTAAAACATGGATCTGAAATATGTTGTTAAATATTACACAGAAGATATTTAAAATTGGGGTGCCTGGGTGGTTCCATCAGTTAATGACCAACTTTTGTTTTAGGCTCAGGTTATGACTTCACAGTTGGTGAGTTCAAGCCCTGCATTGAGCTCTGTGCTGACAGTGTGGAGCCTGTTTGGGATTCTCTGTCTCCCTCTCTCTGCCCCTCCCCTGCTCATGCTCTAGCTCTCTCTCAAAATAAGTAAATAAACTTAAAAAGATATTTAGATATTTTTATTGTTGGTTTTTGCTCTTTGTTTTTTAAATGTTTTTGTTTTTAAGAGAGAGAGAGAGAGACGGCATGAGCAGGGGAGGGTCAGAAAGAGAAGGAGTCACAGGATCTGAAGAAAGGCTCCAGGCTCTGAGCTAGCTGACAACACAGAGCCTGACACAGGGCTCAAACCCACGAACTGCGAGATCATGACCTGAGCCGAAGTCGGATGCTTAACCGATTGAGCCACCCAGGAGCCCCGGTTTTTGCCCTTCAAATTCAGACATACAGATTTCTTTTCCATAATATTTAATACAAGCTTAAAAATCAAAATTCACCAAAACCGATACATAGGAAAATCTTTCATAAATTTATCAGCTGTTCTTTTCCCCACAAACAGTAGAGGGAGCTAATGAGAAGAAAAGTAATGTAGAATCCTAGAATATTAACATTTCAACCCTGATTTGTTAGTCTCCGTCAGATTTTAATTAAAATGAGTCGCTTTTCTGAATTAAACCCAACTTTTCCTTTAAGCACGTGAGATTGTTTAAGGAAATAAACCTGCCATAAGTAAAATGAGGAAGCTTCTGAAATGTATATGCCAACCATTAATTTTATGGAAAAGCCAAGGATAGTTATGACCACTGTTTTATAACTTGTATTCCACAGATACAGATAAAGTCCACATGCATTTGTGAAGAAGTATGGAGTTTTGATTAAACCAAATTGCTTAGTGTAACCTCTTAAGAGTATAGAATAAGCTCTGGCAGCCTTTTTGTATGTTACTTTCATTCTAGATCATTACTTCAGTGTGGCCTCAAAAGTACCTACTTCTTGATTCCTTTACATTTCTGAAAATGAAGTTAATATGTGTTCTTTAAACATTGGTAGGGGCTCTGCTTAAAGTGTCTACATATGTGACTGCAGAAGATGCCACACTTAATGTGAGGGGAGAAGAGAAGCACACGTAAAATACAAATCCCTGTGTTGTAGGATGTAAACCGTGAACAAGCTTCTTTTCCCGGAAGTATTAAATCTAGGAATATTGTGTTGTGCAGAGCTGAGCAATCATCTTCAAAAGGGTTAGGAATGAATCTCTAAACCTCCCACTAATCTCCTAGTTGTTTTTACTAAATTAACATTTATTTAAACTTACTCATAATCAAAATTTAACCGTAACTAACTTGCTCTTGGGAGGAATAATTTGGGCAAATGTACATTATCCTGTAGAATATCTCTTAGATATTCTTTCAGATTCAATAGGTGTCTCCTCATTCACAGTTACCAGAAAAGTTACACTATAAAGATTCTTAGCATAAGTTATAGAAATTTTTAGGAAGGTCTTTATTTGTTTATTTTTCCTGTAGTTTGTTTTTACTGAGTGGCTCTTGGGTTAGACACTAGGAATAGTCCTGGAGAGACTGAGTACAGTTTCAGTCACACCTTCTTTCATCCTTCATCTTCATAAGCTAATGTTTTAAGTTGATTTACCCATTTTCATGCAGTTGTCACCTTCTTTATTTCTGTTGTCTGTAAAAATCAGTTCAGTTGTCTCTAGAAGTGCCCTAGCTTTTAAATTCTCATTTATTAAGAATTGACCACTTTTTCTTAGTCACTGTTTAGCTCTGCTGTCCTTAGTAAAAATAGGTTAATGTATTACCATGGCAAGTTTTATTAAAAAATAGAACATATTTGTTCAGCTTTTTAAACACTTGCTATTCCTCCCCTTATGCTCACTGTTTATGAAGTAATTCAGATGAAAGGTAAACAGTAATCTTACTGAAAAGTTAGTTTTCTACCATGAGATATGTACTGATAGATTTCAGTTATACATGGAGCCTTGTTAGCCCCGCAGTTTTGTTGCATAAATGGTGGTAATTTTCCCGAAAAAATGTTGGTGCAGTATATACATTTGCAGTTAAAAATACATCAACCAACTGTTATTTTGGTGCATATCCTAAGGCTGTATTTTAAAGGAAATAAGAAGAAAGAGGAAAAAACATTTACTATTGATAGGATTGCCTACCTTGATAACTCGAGCAAATTAAATAAAAACTACTAGGACTGCAAAAAGATTTATCAGTAAGATATCCTCTTGACAGATCAACATTAAAAAGTAGCACACAGTTTCATCATATTAGTAGTAACCAGTTAGAATATTAATGTAAAAATAACCCACTTCATAGTAACAGCCAAATTAATAGTGCATATGGACAGTGCTCTGTAAACTGTTAATACTGAGGGGAACATGCTTGGAGTCTTTATACTTCTGTATTTTTTGAATATGTACAGTGGGTTGGTGGGTGTGTTTGGTGTTAATATATGTATTACGTAACCGTGAGTTAGTATATATAATACTGAATAATTTGAACCGGCTTCTCACCTGCGCCGTTGTCACTCAGGGCGCCCAGGAACGGATAGACAGTTTGCGTCGAACTGGAGTGATCCATGAGAAGCAGACTGCTGTGTCAGTAGAAAACTTCATCGCAGAGTTGCTGCCTGACAAGTAAGAGGCTTTTGTTTTTTTTAACATAATTAGAAAAATTTTTTTCTTATAATGAGAACTTCCACAGTATACTCTTGGCATTTTTCAGATACACAGTATAGTATTATTATTAATTTTGGTCACTGTGCTATATGTTTTCTCCCCACAACTGACTGCAAGTTTATACCTATTAACCCATCACCCATTTTCACCACCGCCCCATGCCAACCGTCAGTCTGGTCTTTGTATCTGTGGGTTGTTTTTATTCCGTGAGGAAGTGAGATCATACCGTATTTGTTCTCTCTGACTTATTTCCTTTAGCATAATGCCCTCAAGGTCCATTCATGTTGTTGCAAATGGCAAGATTTCCGTGTGTGTGTATATATGTGTGTGTGTGTGTGTGTATGTGTGTGTGTGTGTGTGTGTGTGTGTGTGCGCGCGTGTGCGTGCGCGCCACAGTTTCTTCCATTGACAGATGCTTAGGTGGCTTCCGTGTCTTGGTAATTGTAATGCTGCTGCAGTGAACATCCGTGGGGCCTGCATATAGCTTTTCAAGTTAGTTTTCATTTCCCTCTGAAAGATACTCAGAAGGCGAATTGCTGGATCATAGCCTTTTTAAAATATTTTGAGGAGCCTCCATATTATTTTCCATACTGCTGCACCAATTTGCATTCTCCTCAAGGGCTTTTTCTCCACATCTTTGCCAACACTTTGTTTTGTTTTGTTTTTTACTTTTGAGCATCTTTGCACGTATGTGTTGGCCATCTGTATTTCTTGAGAAAACTATTTAGAGCCTTTGCCCATATTTTGCCCATTTTTTAATCAATGTGTTTTTACTCTTGAATTATAATTTTTGATATATTCGGCTGAGGTAAATGGTTTGTAAATGATCTTTCCCGTTCAGCAGCTTGCCTTTTCATTTTGTTGGTGGTTTCCTTTGCTCTGTAGAACCTTTTTAGTTTGGTGTAGTCCTACTGTGTGATTTTTGCTTCTGTTGCCATTGCTTTTGGTGTCAAAGCCAAAAGAATCACCACCAAGACTTGTATCAAGCAGCTAACTCCCTCTTGTCTTTTATGAGTTTTATGGTGTTATGTCTTAAGTTTACATCTTAAATCCATTTGAATTATTTTTTGTGTATGGTGTAAGTAGTCCGGTTTCCACAGCACCATTTATCGTACAGTCTCTCCTTTCCCCATTGTATATTCTTTGCTCTTTTGTTGTAAATTAATTGACTGTGTGTGTAGGTTTATTCATCAGCTGTTTTGTTGGATTGATCTGTTTTTAAGTCAGTACCATACTGTTTTGATGAGTATAGCTTGGTAATGTATATTTGAAATACAGTTTGAAATCAGGGACTGTAATGCTGGTTCTTTCTCAGGATTGCTTTGTCTATTCAGGGTCTCCTTCGATTTCTGTGAAAAATGCCAGGGGAATTTTGATAGAGATTACATTGAGTCTGTAGATTGCTTTGGGTAGTATGGACATTTTAACAATTATAATTCTTTCAGTCCAGGAGCATGGAATATTTTTCTATGTATTTGAGTTTTCAGTTTTTTCTGGCCATGTCTTACAAAGTTTTCAGAATAGAGATCTTTCACCCTCTTGGTCAAATCTCTTCCTAAATATTTTATCATTTTTGAGGTAATTTGTAAGTGATCCTAGAGAACATTCCATGTGCTCCTGAAAGCATGCTTTCACCTGGTTTTGGAAGGAATGTTCTATATGGAAGGGTTAGGCCCATCTGGTGTGAGGTCTTGTTGAAAGCCACTATTTCTTTATTGATTTTCTGTCTGGGCGATCTAGCCCTTGGTACAGATGGGGTGGGAAAGTTCTTTAGTGTTACTGCTTTACTGTCAATTTCTTTTTTATCTGCTAATTTTGCTTTATATATTTAGATGTTTCATCATTGGGTTCATCTGTATTTACTATTGTTGTAGTCTCTTGTTGGGTTGATTCCTTTATTATTACGTAATGCCCTTCTTGGTCTCTCATTACAGTCTGTTTTAAAGTCTGTCCGGTCTGATAGTATTGTTCCACCAGATTTTTGGGGCTTCTTTCGCGTCCATTTGCGTGGAATATTTTTTTTCCAACCCTTCACTTCAAAGTCTGTATGTGTCTTTAGGTGTGAAGTGAGTCTCCTTTAGGCCACATACAGATGGGTCCTATTTTTTTTATGCAGTCTCCTATGTCTTTTGATTGGTGCATTTAGACATTGTTTTGTAGTTGTTCTTTCATTATGATGGACGACTTTCTGTAGTGTGAATGTAGGTTTACTTTTTATCTATTAGAGGTTTTGGGGCTGTGGTTGCCATGAGATTTCTGTATAACAGACCTGTATATGGCAGCCGGCTAACGATCTGTTACTTACACACATTCCAAAACAACATCTTATCCCTTCGCCCTTTCTGTATGTGTTGTATTTTACATCTTTTTAAAAAATCCCTAAATTATTTTAAATATACAGCTACTGTAAAGGTAGTAAAAATCAACTATAAGTGATTGATCTATTCCCTTTGCTGTGTGTTTGCCTTTACCTGTAAATTATTTTCCTTTATAGTTTTACCTCTATCCTTTTACCTTTGCTTTTCTTCTTAGAAAAGTCTGTTTGACTCTCTTATAAGCCTGGTTTGGTGGTGACTATTACCTTTGCCAGGTAGAATATTCATGATTGTAGGATTTTTTTTCTCTCCTTTGCAGAAAAGAAGAAAGTGGCATGATATAATCAAAGTGTGTGTTGAGAAATCTGAGAGCTTTCGGGGGTTTCCCTTTGATATAAGTAGTTCTTTACTTGATGTCTTTAGGATTTTCTGTCTATAAGTTTTGATATTTATGTTTCTTGACATAGAACTCTTTGGGTTCATCTTATTTTGGACTGTGATTCTTGGACCTAGATATCTGTTTCTTTCCCCAGGGTAGGGATGTTTCTTGCTCCTTTCTCTCTCTTCTGGAACCCCTACCGTGGAGTGTTAGTATGCTTAACGTTATCTCAGAGATCCCTTTTCATTTCTTTTTCTTTCTGCTCTTTACCCTCTTTGCTTTATGATACCCTCTCTTCCAGATCACTGCTCTGTTCTTCTTTCTAGTCTGTCATTTCAGTTACTGTATTCGACTCTGATTAGTGGTTTTTTTTTTTTATATTTTCAGAGTTTCTGCGCTCTTCTCCAGTCCAGTGAGCATTTTTATGCCCAGTACTTTGAACTCTTGACCTGTTAGATTGTTTATCTCTCTTTAGGGGTTTTAAGTTTTTTCTTGTTCCAAGCATGTGAGTTTGCAGGTTAGGCAAAACACCTACCTCTGTCAGTCCTGAAGGTGTGGCCTTGTGCAGATGTGTGTTTGGAGCCTTGGGCTGTCCCAGTGTGTACTATGCTGGCATCACCTTGTTGAGATGGCTTGAGTTGGTCTGTGTGTCCGAGGGGCTAGGGCTCACTGAGGTGGCAGCCCAGCTTGTCTGCATTGTCACGGTGGAGGGGCACATAAAGTATGGTGTTCCTGAGCACCTCCAAACCCCAGAGAAAATTCTGACAATTTCCCCACTGCTTGGCAGATGCTGTGGACTTAGGTCCAGCTCAAAGTCTTCACCTCACTCTGAAAGCTTTTCCCATCCAGAGAGTTACTCCATTTTGTCTTCCTGGTCTTCACAGCTCTTAAGTCGCCTGCCTACACGACTTAAGTCGCTCATCCAGCTTTTCATTGGGAGCAGTGTCTGCCATCACTTGCCCATCAAAGCTAGCTGCGGCGTTTTTCCTACAAATTACCTTTAGACAAGTACAGTAGCATTTAGGAAGATTAGGGATAGAGAAAACAGTTGGCTCTTAAAAAGCTTCGATTGGAACTGCACAGATCCACATATTTAGATTTTCTCTGATAGAATGCAGTACTCTGTTTTTTTTCTCTTCTTGCATGATTTTTATATATTTTTGAGAGAGAGCGCACAAGCAGGGGAGGGGCAGAGGGAAGGAGACAGAGGATCCAAATATGAAGCTCATTGTGAACTGTGGTATCATGACCTGAGCCAAAGTCGGACATGTAACTGAGCTACCCAGGTGCCCTTTTTCCTGGTGATTTTCTTAACTTTTTTTCCCTGTAGCTCACTTTATTCCAAGAGTATGGTAGGTGATATATATAAAATATACCAAACATGTATTCATAGATTGGTAAGACTTTTGGTCAACAATAGGCTATTACATAGTTTTGGAAAGTCAGAAGTTAGATTTTTGACTGCATTAGTGTGTTATGGCAACCCAGACATCCACGTTGTGCACTGGTAAACTGTCATATTGGGAAATCTGTCATCGGTTTCTAGTGTGGATTAAAGAGGAGGGGACTAAAAGGCTGTGATAGGAAAGTGCAGAGGAGCAGAGAGGGAGACCTGTGAATAGAGAGCAAACCCCAGATTGCAAACCACTGCACGGTTCGTGCTTTCTCTCTGCTGTGGTCCTGGGCCTGTAGGAAATAGATGCACGGCTGATAAACACCCCAGTGTGTTTAGCCCTAACAAAGAGTAGAGCCGGTACAGACTTAACTTCTCTGATGAACTGTACATCAGTTCATGTTTTGTGAGGAAAACTCACATGCTGTGTACCGTACTGGACAGAAGCCTGTGTGAGCATGAGCCATCCTTCTTCAGAGCTTACCCTATAAAGTTCCGCAATCTTGGGTGGTGTGTTAAATATATTCAAGTGTCTTTTGTGTGAATTGATGCTGGTAGGTAGATGGTCTGTCTTTGTAAAATACAAAGTGGCAGCTCCCACGTTCCATTTTGAGATTTTTGCTGGTATATGGTATTCAAGTATCTTGGAACCACAATTCTTAAGCTCTTTTTTAGTCAAGATGGCAGCCACATGAGATTGGTCAGGTCCGTGTTATTTTAGCAGCTCCCTGGAGAAGGGACGGAAAGGGGTCCTCAGTGTTTGTCCCTGAATGTGGGGTGGGGAGTGCCTTTGGAGTTGAAGGACAGTATTTAGCAGAGGTGGCGGCCCCAGTGTTTCCCTGGCCAACAGCGCGGTTGCAGTTGTCGCTGAGTTGAGAGTGGGATGTCGCAGTTGACATGGTCAAAAGCGTGATGGAATTTTAGGTGACAGGACCGTGCGGGTCTTCTAACACGTCTTCACCAGCGTCACAGCAGGGGCTTTTACCTTCAGTGAGTCTCAGTCCCAGCAAGTGCGTGCCTCACCGTCACGACAGTTAATACACAAGTTAGCATGCCAGATAAAGTAGTGTAATGGAATGTTATTTTGAAACCAAATTTTAGGATATGAATACTACAGACATTACATCTTTTCCTTTTAATCCTCAGCAAAACTTACTAATTTTACTTTGTTGTTTTTTGAATATGTAAATAGAAGTTATCTAATTCATTTTGTTTCATCACACTTTATTAGATCTACATATTTTTAAAAATAGTGAACTCTTTTTGCTCTATATATCCCTCTTGTCATGGCATCCATCTGGTGGTTGCATAATTCTAGTTATCTGAAATGCTGGTGGTGGTACAGATGACTTAAGGCAATTATATGAGTAACTTTAAATAGAAGAAAGTGTTCTTGATTTCATGAAGTGTTTTTAAAGACTGATTATCTAGAAGCAGGAGATTTGTTTTTTTCCTCTGAATGAGCTTATTTCATATTGCTATTAACTTCTCAAGTCGACTACATATTAACAGTAGAGAAGGTAATGTAAAGTTTCTACTTTATTTAGCAAGCGGCATTTTAAAAATGTTACTCATTAGGCAAGGTGTTTGCATGTTGAGGTGAGTAACTGCTGTTGCGTACACGGATACTCCTGCCGCAGTCTTCTCCCTCAGTTGCAGCAGGGTACTAAACCTTCCCTGGATACTTTGCAGTATTGTCTTTACTGTTACTTCTCCTCCTTGTCCTCCCTCCTCCTGGAAGTAAGGTAATAGGTCATTTTATTTATTCCTATGGATTGTTTTCTTGAAAACTGATTAAAAAAACATTTCCTACTTGAACTTGGTCATGTGTTCTCTGAATAATAGTTTTTTTAGGCACATAAACAACTTAATCCTCCTCCATCCCTTTACAGGTGGTTCGACATTGGCTGTTTGATAGTTGAAGATCCTGTCCATGGCATTCACCTTGAAACGTTTACCCAGGCCACGCCGGTGCCTTTGGAATTTGTACAACAGGTTAGTTTTCTTCTTTTTCATTTTACTTTGGAGAAACTTGAAATACTGTGTTCACAATAAAAGCTTTTGTTAGATTTTTCACTGCGTATACATTTTTTATTTTGGTTCTTTCTTCTTTCCCCTTTTAGCTTTTTCTCCTTGCTTACCAGTTTCTTTCAGGTTGTTTGAGTATCTTGTTTTCCAGCTATCTTCGAAAAGATAATACTTCACAGCCTTAATCACTATTTTCATTTTTTTTTTTTTAATGATTGTGCTGTGCTCACTACTCTAACAGGAGAGAAAAACTATTAACCAGTTCTGGTTTTATTTGCACTTCTCATTTACTTCCCCTTTATCTACCATTTTGGTTCCCTTATGTCTTTGTCTTGATCTTCCTTTTTAGTTTATTCATCTTTTCTAACAAGTTTCCAGAACTCAGGAAACCCACTTCCTCCCTTACAGATTTATTATAAAAGGATGTAACTCCAACATGGCTACACGGACGGGGGGCACAGGGAAAAGTAGGGGCAGGGGACAGAGGTTCCCTGCCCTCTGAACCCTCCACTTTTCCCCATCTGTCATGTGGACTCCACTCTCCCAACCCCGTCCTTTAGGGTTTTTATGGAGACGATGTTACATAGGCATGTGACAGAGCCTGTAGTTTCAAGAAAATCACCTCATCAACAAAGACATCTTTATGGTTCTCCGTCTTTAAGAAATTACAAGGATGTTAGGAGCGCTGTGCCAAAACCTGGGGTCCAAGATCAAATGTGTATTTCTTATTATAAACCACAGTATTACACACCCACCACCTGCTCTTCAAACGCAGATTCCTTACAGCGAAACCATCACGAAGGTTTGCGACAACCTGCACATGAGGAGAATCCCTTCTAGGAATTATCAGCTGTCCAGTCTGTCGGAATGTCCACAGGGAGAGGCCCCTCGGGCTTGCAGCCTTCTGTTCTGTCAGCTTCCCAGACCAGGTGTCGCTTTACCCTCTAGACCTGCGGGAGAGTGGAGCCACAGCCGTGCTCTCTCTCGCCCTGGGGCCTGGGGGGGGGTTAGCATAACATTTGGTTTCCCTCATTGTATAACCCATTAATTCGTTCCTTTCCCCATAGCTACCATTTATCCTTTTTCCATTTTATACTCAAACTGCGCTCCCTTGTCTGGGGACACCCGTTGGGGCCTGAGCCGGCGCGCATTGGCGGCGGCAGTACCCGTCCAGCAAGTCCATCCCCACTCAGTCCCCTTGTTTTCGGACAGGGTGAGGTGACAGACGGCCCGAGATCTTGCAGGTTTGCTTCCAGACCACTGAGATAAAGCACGTCAAGTGTGGTTATTGGGTTTTCAGTGCACACGAAATTTGTTTACACTATACTGTTAAATGTGCAGTAGTAGTATGTTTTAAAAAAATGACATTTATACTTGAATTAAAAAATACATTATTGCTAAAAAAATTCATACGGGCATCGAGCAAGTTGTAATTATCGATCACTGATTACTAACAAATAATGATAAAGTTTGAAACATTGTGAGAATTACCTAGTTAGAGACAGATTGACAAATGCTGTTGGAAAAATCGCACCAATACGCTCGTTCACCATTGCCACACTTCCATTTGTCAAAACAGCAGTATCGGTAAAGCGAGGTGTGGCAGTGACACATGCTGTGGCGGGCTGTGTCCACCTCCTGTGCTTACAGCTGTACTCACTGTCACCCAGCTTCGCCCCAGAGAAGCCCGCAGGAGCGTGGTAACATTAAGTTTAAAACCATACCTAGAGTCTGTTGCTTAGGAGTCATCCCTGTTTCCAGGTCTGTATTTGCAACATCAGACGGGGGGCGGGGGGGGGGATGAAAAGTATTACGGGCGTATTACTACCAGCGTCACCCTCCCTTTGCCAGAATTGCAGGGTCAGACCATCATCCTTGTCTGCCCCTGCCCCAGGTCCACAGGTCTTTCTTCCCACTCACGTTGAGTGCCACACTCACGTCAGCTGGCACCTTCTCAGACACCCTGTGTTACCATTGCCCATTTTGATTCTGGATCAAACATCTCTCTGTCATGTCCACTGCTGGACACGGGCTGTCTGGTGTGTGCCTTGCTGTGTAGAGATGATTCTCAGCCATCCATACTGGGGCAGTCCCTTCTGTTCTGGCTCTGTTACAGTGTCTGAGTGTTTGCACCTACCCCTGAGTAAGGAAAGCTCGGTCCAGAGTCAGTGTCTGTTCCTGCCAAGGCCCATTTGTAGCCTCTGGAGCTGTCACCATCTGTTTCCCTTGTCGTCTGTTTGTGGTCTTCCCAGCAGGGAATGTGCTGCTGAACCATTTGCGGGCTCTCCCCCCGCCGGGGGCAGACAGTTCCCTTGGTGTTCTGCATCTCAGAGAACGCAGGAGGGCCGGGTCCAGACTCAGCTGGCCTCTGTACTTATCCGCTCATTTAGTGGAGCCAGGTAGCCATCCACAGCAGAGATATCTGCTCGTCCATTCCACTCACCTTCCAACCCTGCAAGGAGGTTCTGATGGGATCATGTCCTACCTCACTGCACCCCTCAGATTCCCACAGGGCTGTGCCCCATGTGCACATCTTCTTAGTAGGTCACATATCCACTGTGCCTCCCTGCCCGACCACATGGTCAGACCACTGGCCACTGCCCTGAGTCACCCAGTGGTAAAATCCCCTATCATGTTGAGAAAATACATCTTTTCAGCCCATTGAGCTGATTTGTTTTTACCTATATCAGAGCAATGACCTTTCAGATAGACTGCCGTCCACTCACCCGTGGAACTGCCCTCCGCAAACCGAGCAGCTGGCTCTGTGCTCTTCAGCTGAGAGTTGTTCATAGGGCACGGTCGATGTGGCATTTGGTTCTCACAGCTTTTCCCCTGGCTCCAAAGTGGTTCCTAGAGGAAAAGAGGGGCCCTGGTCAGGACTCTCTCCTGGGCATCATGATCCTGTACATAAACATTTCCCTAGTAGGGGTCTTTCTGGGGCACTGCCGTCCTATTATGGCATTCTTCATATTTCACATTTCAAAATCACTCTTTTGTCCTTCAGTGAGTAAGGCAGCTTCAACTAATAGTGTCTGGGAGCAAGGTAGTAAATGCCCCTCAGAGGGAAACACTCTACTCCAGAGTCCCAGGAGCTGGCCCACTGTGTGGGCTCAGCCGCTGGCTACTGTACAGCCTGGCCCGTTAGTGATCCTTGAGAGGCGGATTTACATCCCTTCACTCCCCGGTGTTCATCCCCAAAATTCAATCAGGTACAAACACAAAAACACTTCAATAAAGCCTCGTCAAACCTAACCATTTCCTTACACCTTTGTACATTAATTTGCACTTGATGTCCCTAACTATAGACTCTGGAGCTCATCCACAGGTTATGGTTTTGTAATAAACCATATTACAGGGCACCTATTCCCCAAACAGACATGTTCGCCATTTGCACATAACATCCAAGTCAAGGAGACAGCTTCACACACAACTTGCTTAAACAATTTAGCTTCCATCACCCTATGAAATCTTCCATTTTCACTTTCTTTCTGATTTAGCTCACGTCACAGCTTCACCAGTAGGCCTGGCACTGCAGCTTGAAGGACTTGAAACCTCTCTCCTCCACTCTTGGCCATTTTCCCTGTTCGTGTGCACAAGTCTTTGTGTTTCCGGCAGGGAGGACGAGGGAGGTGTCCTTCCTCTCCGTTGGCCACCTTCTTAGTGACCAGAGGTCGCAGAGGTTCTTTGTGTTGTCCACGCACAACCGGTACCTTGGAGGGTGACCTTGAGGCTAGTGGCAAAAGTGGAGAGAGACAAGTCGAGTTGGTCCAGCGTCAAGGCTGGCTTCAGCATTTTCTCTTAGAGTGTGGCTGTGGTAGATGTTATGCCTTTCTGTTCATAGTTTGCATTTCTTTGGGTTTCCAGTAAATGATCTTCCCAGGAGTTGGATCCATCTCTAGTTTTCATTGGTAACTTGACCTTTAGTGAGTACCCAGATGCTGCTCCTTACAGGCGGTGACCGCGCAGCCACCCAGCCACCCGAGGGTGTTCCTGCCTCATGTCTCATCTTTGCTCTTGGCAGGCTACGTGTTCCCACCAGCCACGGCTGTTCAAGCCAAACACGCCTTCTGACTCCTACTGTCTAGGTCTCGTACCCATGTCTACTGGGCAGGAGGGGTTTTCCCCACCACCAAGCAATTCTAGGATGCCAGCAGCTATCTTACATTGCAGCTCAGTCCCGACACCATCTTCCTGGAGATAGTGTCAGATCCTACAGGTTTAGGATTCATCCTGCAAGACCGCCCCCTCCCCGACCTCACACACCGGGCATAGTCCAGGTTATCACCGATGCTTCTGACCCACCTGCTACACGTTGGTTTTCACAACCCCCTCCTCCTCAGGAAGCCTGGTGCCTCGCGAGATGGCTTGCCTGTTCTGAAAGGATACAAGTCAGAAACAGCCGCACGGAGGAGATGCAGAGGACGAGGTCCCGGGGCAGGGGGCAGAGCTCCATGCCCTCTCCTCGCCTGCCCCTCTCCCACGATCTCCACGTGTGCCCCAGCCTGGAAGCTCCCCCAGCCCCGTCCTTCTGGGTTTTTATGGAGTTCAGTCCGTAGGCATGAGGGGTCAGTCTGGCCAGGGGTCACTTAGCTTGCAGTCTCTCTCCCTCCCCAGAGCTGAGAGGGGGCGGGATGACCAAACACAGTTGACCCTTCAACACCAGGGGTTTGAACTGCACAGGTCCACTTACCCGCTGACTTTGTACGGTATAGTACTTCGTATTTTCTGATTTTAACATATTTTTCTGTAGCTAACGTTATTGTAAGCATATGGTATATAATATATAACATACAAAGTGGGTGTTAATTGACTCTCTTTGAGGCTTCTGCTCAACAGACTATTTAGTAATGAAGTTTTTGGGGAATCACAAGTTATATGTGGGTTTTCAACTACACCAGGTGGCCACTGTCCCTAAGGCCTGCATTGTTCAACAGTCAGGTGTATATACATTTTTTACTGTAAAATCCCAGTATCACTGATATTCTAGCCTGGCCAAGATAGATTTATCCCAGAAACGGCCTGATGGTTCAAGCAACAGCTCATCAGTTCACACAGTTTAAAACCTGTGGAAGGGGAAAAAGGGATTGCAGAACTCAAGTGTATTTGCTAGAAATAACCACCATAATGATAACTTGTTAGCTAATCAGGATTAGAAGGCTATGTGCGTACTGACATATCAAAGCAAAAATCAGACCTGCTGATAAAATGTTAGAACCTCAGACATCTCATAGGTTAGACACTGTGTAGGTAAAACATGTAAATGAAAATTTCAGATGATGGAAAGGTTCTGAAGAGCACACTGATGAGGGTGCGACTATCGAGAAGGATGGGGAGTCCCACTCTCACCACTCAGCTTGTAAATCTGGAGCAACACTGACTAGCACTGAAACCTAAACCCTTGGACACTGAAGCCCTGTTAGATGGAGTCATCCAATGAAGACTGAGATGACATTTGAACAAGAGAACGGCGTACCGTGGATAGTAAACACAGAAGGCGTGTGCAGCATTGTTGTAGATTCTTCTGTAGCCTTGTCACTTCCTGTAGTTGCTCACACAGCTTCTCAGAGTTTGTCATCCTCAGTATTAAAAGTAACCGGAGAGACTTTGGAATGTCACTTATGGCTAGGTCCATTCGTTTTTAAAATGTATTATAAATTTCCTTTTCCCACAGGCGCAAAGTCTCACTCCCCAAGACTACCATTTGAGATGGTCAGGACTTTTGGTGACGGTGGGTGAAGTCCTGGAAAAGAGCTTAGTAAACGTCACCCGGACTGACTGGCACAGGACGTTCACCGGCATGTCTCGGCGACAGATGATCTACAGTGCCGCCAAAGCCCTTGCTGGCATGTACAGACAGCGCCTGCCGCCCAGGACCGTGTGAGCGAGCGCTCTCCCCGGGCACAGAGACTCCTGCGCTTGGAGCTTGGCGGTACTTAGACCTTGTACCTCCCCTAGGGGGACAGCTTCAGTGAATGCAGCAGTCTTGGTAGTTTGCCTGTGGGGTGGGGTGTTCTTTTCTAGAAAAGTGCGGGGTCATTCCAATAGATGAAAAGAAACAGATCCTTTCTGTGATCTTGTCATTTCGTGTACCACCGTTCTTAAAAAAAAATCTATAATAAATATTTTTATAGGACACTTTGATATACCAAATTTATAAGGTGCAAATTCATGTGCCTACTACATTTAACTTAATGATATGTACTTGATTTTTTTCGTTGTTTAAAAAGACATAACTCATTAAAGAGCATGTCATTGTTTCTTTCCAGATTAATCTTGTTAGTTTTTGGCGCTGTGTGTGCAGGTGATCTCAGGTCAGATGCCGAGCTGCGTGCTCACAGCTGACCCTCAGACACCTTCTTGCAGGGAGATGGTGTGCATTTCTGTGCATATTTTTCACATGGGCCAAAATAATGAAGCTGATAATTTTGTTACTGTTATCATGTACATACATATATAGTCTAAAAAAAATTTATTTCTAAGTAAGTTTTGGTCTTTCACAGATTTATACTCTGAAACGTTGGAGTGATCGGTTTTGTTTGCCTTGACTGTATGACGGCTAAGTGGCATTGATTCAAGTATATTTTAAATTGTAAGCATTGGGTGATTTTCATCTAATACTATTCAGTATTTCCAAGTAAACTCTGAAGTCAGCTATGATTTCTCCTTCCACTCCTATTTTCTCAGTTGTCGTAGAGAAATTGTTCAGAGGAACTACTTTGTTATTTATGGAATTGTATGCCTCTTACTTTAATTAATGTTACTTAATATTTAGTTTGCCTTAAACACTGCTTTTTTAACCTGGTGCCATTTTGCCTTTACTCTTTATGAAAGTTTTCAATGAAACTATTTAATATTCAATCTGGTTTATCTAGTCCATTGTGTTTATATTTAGTGAAAGCTTCTTTTTCTCCCAAATAATATATTTTACCGTTTTTGAATTTATATAAATCAAAATTTAAATAGTTTGTCTTACACTTTTGAACTCTATATATTGCAAGTTCATATAATTTTTTGGAGATAATTTCTTACATAGGTGTTATTTGATTTTTATTTACTCATCTATACAATTCTGTAGATGGACCAGAATTAGCACCATCTCATAAAGGGTGTCAGAGCTTTTCCCTGCACTGTCCGTGCATGTACTGGCTTCTTTGCATTATTTTGAGTACTTAATTCATTTTTGCTCTGTTTTACCTGAGGATGAGAAGCATTAATTTCACTATGGTTTGGTGAAATTGAGGCTTGTCATTAAAAATAATGAGAGTGAGAAAAGACCTGTCAGCAGTTGCTGTGGCTTAATAGGGATCGAACGGTTTTCTCTTATTGCTCTTTGTGGAACAGTTTATCTGTGTTTCCTCCATCTTGTTAATAAAAAAAAAAGAGCTTTTCTCTACCATGTACTTTTATTGTTTATTTTTAAAAAGCTGCTCTTACATCTCTTACCGTGGCCTTGGCTTGAGGACAAAACACAAGAAGGGATGAAGGATGCCCGCACAGTATTTCTGCCACTTTTCCCCGTTTCGGGGAGTTTTATAGATCCTAAGGAATGTCGTCGTCTTTTTATTTCACCAAGTCTCAAATGTTTTCTTTTCTAAGGGCTGCTTTCAAAGAAACACAACAAGGGACATCCCTCAGATGACAGTTTTCCCAGAGTCCTCAAGTGAGCCAGCTCTGCTGCGGGGGCCACGGCCGGGTGCTCTGCCGGGGGCAGCGCGGGGGGACGGCAGCCCGGGAGGCGGTTCGGCCCCCGATTCGTTCGTTTCTTGGCCCACAGTTCCCGTGAGAGGCACCTGCACACGCTCCGTTTTCTCGGTCTCACTGCTGTTGCTCGCGCCCCGGCAGCTGCCGCCAGTGACGCGGTGCCGCGGGCGGGAGACGCGGGTCGTTGTCACCCAGCGCTCCGTGCGCCCTGCTCCTCCCGCTCGGTCCCCGCGGGCGCCAGCACTCTTGATTTTTAGACAGACCAGCGGCTCTGCTTTTTTGTCCCTCTAGCTTCGCAGGCAAGCCAGACTTGAACACGGCTCTTGACCACTGTTCTGGTGATAGTTTCTTCTTCTCAAGTGCTCCAGGAACTATTTACGGAATCTTCGCAGCTTGTCCACTTTTTTGTTCTAATGACATGTGTCAAAGACAACAGGAAAAATGCAGGGAGAGTCCTGGAACCTCAGGTGACAGCCGGTTCTCAGAAGGTTCAGTTCAAGAGCCTCCCCCTGGATAAGGGTGACCCGTAACCCCGGGCCCTGAGCCGCGCCACAGGCTTCCGGATGGAAGGCTTCAGGCCGTCCTCCTCTTTACCTCCTGGGCTCTTCACTCCTTCCACGGCTTCGTTCCTTTGTATCTTACGGATTAATGAGGTAGAAAATCAGATGGCTGAATATATAGCCAAATGGTAGTGTAATGGGAAGTTTAAGGAAAGTAGTATATGCATGTATTCAAAAATTATGCAAATTTGTGATATACTCAGGGTCAACTAAATTACTTTAATGTGTTGTTGAATTTACTTTGTTCCTGAACTACAAAACAACCCGAAACAGGTGTGTGTGTTCTCTGAAGCCAAATTGTTATTTTGTGACCCAAAAGATTTTGGGTTTATGTATAAATTATTTAGAAACTTGGATTTTTACTCCCAGAATATGACATTCCATCTTAAGATACTATGCAGGATTACGTATTGGATAAAAACAGTTTTGTAAGTATGTAAATATGTCACAAATAAATAATACCTCAATTTATTTCCGAAAGTTGTATAGTCATTTTTTTTAAATGCTAAGTTATATTAACGTTCTATTAGGAAGATCTACATTCCTTTGCCTCAACTAGCTACTGGCTGTCAAGAATTCTTATATGGTAGCAACTTAAAACACATCTTCCAAATGCAGTGGCAACATTGGAATACACTAGAATTGCTAATTTCAAGTTCAGAGAACCTATTAAGGGGAGAGAATATTCTGGAAATAGAGGTGATGAACAAGAAGTGATGACCTGCATTCCTGAGGAGATCTCAAGTACGGAGTTAACTTACCCTTAACCTCCACAAATACCTTCTTTCAAAACAAAACAACCATCTTGTTACTCTAGTTGCTATTCTGAGCCTATGTTCTCTGGGCAGAGAGTTTTGTTTTGGCTTGGTAGGGAAAGACATACTTTACAAAAGACAATGAAATGTTCATTTGGGTGTTTTGTTTGTTTGCCAAAGGAAAACAGGCTGGTTTACAGTAGACTGGAAAAGCACCGATCCGGAAGCCGGAGAGGTCCTGTTAAATGTGTACTGGTCCAGAATCCACTGGAGGAGGAGTTTGGGCAAGAGAAACAAACAGTGACCAAAGCCTGTTAACAAGATTTTTAAATTTACACATAAAGGAAATCTTTAAAATTCTCTTTAATGTGAACACCTGTGAAGAATTTAAAGCAGTAAGAAAACGGGGAACGGACAGTTTTGTGATGAATGCGCACTGCTGGTCAGGGAGTGCAGTAGAAAGTTATTTTTATAGGTGAGCAAAGCGAAGCGGAATTGGCTGTTTCAGGAGTGTCACCCCAGCAAGTGAGTTACAGAGACTGGAGTCCATGGAGGGTGTCACCAAACCCTTCTCTCTAAGCATCCTGTGTATTTGCTTCACCAAGTGGGTGCACAGCTCATCTTATAAACGTTTGTCGGATTCAGCTTAGTTGAAACAATAACTTGAGACTTTGCCCTGGCATGCTTTTAATTCTACATTATGCTTAAGAAACACTCTTTATGCTCCATAGTTTTTCATTTTAGTTTCAAGTGCTACTTGGAGCTTCCCTGCAGGTATGAGAATGTATCTGTGGTGACTGAGTATTCTCCCAAAACTAACAATCCAGACAGTAGGCCCACATCTGAGTATCATTTTTAGGATTAGAGCCAGAAATAATTCTTAATGTCTAACTAGTCTTCAGGCAAAGTACTAACCACATACCGTTTCAAAATATTGTTCAATATTTTGAGTCGTCCTGCTCCAGGGGCCACACTTTGAGAACCACTGCTATGATACTGTCCCTGACGCATTCGTAATGTCCGATGTTATTTTAGAGAATGACGTCACCAAGATAGCAGCACAGGTCGTTCCTGATTTCACTGTTCCTCTGAGGAGAATTCACAGCTATTCACAGACAAGATGCCACTGAGAGAATTACAGCAAGGTAGTGAGGCTGACGCGCCCCCTCCGCCCCCACAGACGACGACGAATGCACGAGAAGGGCAGGAGGAGCAGCGACCTCCTGGGCTGGCACAGCACCATCCTGAGAAATCCTCCCTGAGCCTCTGGTCCCCCCACGGGGCAGAGATCCCAGGGCGGACATCCAGCTCTCATCCCCGGGATTATGGGTTGCCTCTTGGGACCCCCTACCCTAGTCTTGACTCCTAGGTTTGCGGCCCAATCTGCAGGACTTGACCACACTGAATCTGATGATGACGGAAAGGTAAGCAGGGGCTTCCAACAGGCAGCACCACCATCTCGGCCAGCCCACTTCCGACCAGCAGGACCCAAGCAGTGGTCCCCACCGGTGGCCTTGCTCACCTGCGGAACCAAGTATGTGGCACAGTCTGACCAGGGAACTCAGCAGGGTGCAGGTCTGCCTGCTTTCAGTCCTAGAATGGGCGGCCTCGCCAGCCATGGATCCTGGTCTGCACCCACGCAGGCAGGGGAACCGAATCAGAGCCCAGCCCTCTGCTTAGATAACTCCTCTTAGCCCCATCTGACCCCGAAGGCCCGGCAGGAGCCCCTGGCAGCTGCAGGGCCTGGCAGTGCTGGTGCACAGAGCGTGGCAGACAGCTGAGCACCCACAAAGTACAGTCTGTGCCGGGTGGCCCAGGCAGAGGAGTTAATTCATAGCCCACTCACCATTAAGTAAAAACTTCCACCACCACCACGCCAGAAAGCCAGGCACAAACACTAGAAAGCTAAGTTGCATATCAGTGCTTGAGCAGGAGAATCTGGAAGGCAGAGCTAATGTCTGTGGAACAAGGCTAGTCACCCTGTTCGGGTAAGGAAATTGAGGCTCGGAATGGCTGAAGATTATATAAATGAAGAGCCTTACCCACCTTGGAGCTGGTTCGCCCACTGTGCTCTGACAGAGAAACTAATTCATAGCCTCACCCAATTCTGAATAAAGCCTCAGCCTGCCTTCCCAGAGAAGTTCGCCAGAGCACATGGGAAGATGGGTGGTCTCTCAGAAAGCTCGTGACTTTATTCATTTATCAAGAGCAAAACCAGTGGCTTTGTTTGGACAGGAAATACATTGTACACTCTTGCCTGATTCAGTCCCCAGTCAATGAACCATGCATGTCCTGGGTCCGGCCCTGCTGCCCCGCCAGGGCATGGAAGCTAATTCATACTCTCCCCAGCTGCTGAGTATAGTAACCAGTCCCAACCATCTACTATACCTGACCAGAGAACCCAGGCAAATTGTGGGGCCCATCCTACCACTGCACTTGGGCAAGGAATCAAACCATCAGTTCAACCCAATCGTTCTCAGAGCCACACCCCACCTCCCACCCCAGCCCAGAGCTTGGGCAGTGGCCTCAGCCCAAATTAGACCCTGAAAGAAAGTCTCACTAGCCCAAGCATTCTCCTTGCAGATACTTCCAGCCATACTTAACTTACTGGCATAGAACTGTCTTTGCCTAATCAAGTCTATAAAGTAGAGAAGAGAAAGTACTTATTTAAATGTGCAAATACCAACATAAAGAATTCAGGATCATTAAAAAATAAGAGCAAGAAGTACCAAAGAAAACAATGCTCCAGTAAGTGACCCTAAAGAAATGGAGAGCTCTCAAATATTAGACACAAACTCAGAATAATGTTTTTAAAAATGTTTTAGTGAACTGTAAACACACATATACCTCAGGGAAGTTTGAAAAACCATGCATGCACAAACTGAGATGTTCCACTCGGAAAAACCATCAACAAAAAACCCAAATAGAATTCCTAGAGCTGAAAACTATAATGACTGAACTGAAGAATTCAAAAAAGAGCTTCAAAAATAGATTTGATCATGCAGAAGAAATAATCACTTAGAAGAGAGAATATCTGAAATTATGCAGAGGGGGAAAAAAGAATAAAAATTAATTAAAGAAGCCTACTACTAAGAGGACACCATCAGATGTAACAATATCCACTTCTTGGGAATTCCGGAAGGAGAAGAGAAAGAGTAAGTGGCAAAGTAGATTTAAATCAAAAATGACTGAAAACTTCCCAAAACCTGAGGAGAGAATAAGAAATCCAGATACCTAAGACCCAAAGGACTGAGAATAGTTGGAGTTTGAAGAGGGCTGCAAAGAGACACATTATCATTGAGTTGTGACAAGTCAAAGATAAATAATTTTGAAGCTAGCAAGAACAAAAGAAGAAAGTTACATGCAAGGGGACCTCCCAAAAGACTCGATTTCTCAAGAGAAATGTTCCAGTCCAGGACAAAATGGGATGATATATTCAATGTATTGAAAGAGAAAACTCAACCAAGAATTCTACACCCAGCCAAGCCGTTTGTCAGCAATAGAGAGGTGAAGACTTTACTGAATCAATAAAAGCTGAGGGAGCTCATCACCACTACACCTGCCTTACCAGAAATGTTATGGGGGTTCTTCAAGTGGAAATCAAAAAAATGCAGTTAACATCAGAAAAATATAAAGAAGTAGCATAAAGCTCACTGGTAATGGTAAACATATAATCAAAGTTTTATTCTGACACATGGGAGGGTGGTACATAATGCAATTAGACTTTTAGTTTTAAAACATAGTAAAAATAACTATCTGTATGATTCTGTTACTGGGTACCAAATATTTAAAGATATGCAAACTATAATATCAATTACCAAATCCGGAGGTGGGAAAAGCATAAAGTTTAAGAATGCGATTCAAGTTAAGCCTTCAGTTTAAGATAGCATGTTACAATGTTCATATGATATATGTAAGCCTCATGGTAACTTCAAAGGAAAAACAAATTACACAAAACAACATTACACACAATTCAAAGCATATCTGTACCAAAAGACATCAAAACACAAAATGAAAGGATATGAAACAATGAACAATGAATCAAAACACTCAGAAAACAAACAACAGAATGGCAATAATAAGTCCTTACCTATCAATAATTACTTTAAAACCTAAATGGATTAAATTCTCCAAAATACAAAGAATGACTGTATGGGAAAAAAAATTTAACAAAATCCAATGATATGTTGCCTACAAGAGACTCACTATAGCCTTAAAGACAAGCAAATGGTAACCAAAAACAAAAGCAAATAAAAAAGCAGGGAACCTCTACTTCTATCAAACAAAATAGACTTTAAGAATGACTATAATAATAAGAGACGAAGAGCATTATATAATGATAAATGGATCAATCCACTGAGAAGATGTAACAAATGTAACTATGCACTCAATATCAGAACCCCTAAATATATGAAGCAAAAACCAAGAGCTTAAGAAAAACAGTAATACAGTAATTGGGGCTTTTATACCCACCTCTCAACAGCGGAGAGATCATCCAGACAGAATAAAGAAGGAAAACAGGAGACAGAGAAAATTAAAGGGGAAAATAAAAATTTTCTTCAGACACTGAAAATGGAAACACAACACACAGAAACTTATGGAATGAAGCCAAAGCAGCTCTAAGAGTAAATTCGTAGGAATAATGCCTACACTAAGAAACAAAGACCTCAAATATCCAAACTTCTTCACACACTTCATTTAGTAATTCTTGTAGCAACAAACTTACTTGGAAAATTTTCTAGGCTTAAAAAATATAAGGAATGAAGGGCACTTGATTTTGATTCAGAAAGGGGATATTAAATTTAATGTTGACTTTTTCATATATGCCCAGATTTATAAAGTAGAATCCAAGATAAAGAATTAAGGGATAAAATAGAAAACAATATGGGAGAGAATATTAAGACTAGGTTAGAGGTGAAAATTAACTAAATAGATTACTTTTTGTATAAATTGCAGTTATAAACGAGTAACGTTTATGAGGAAGTGCTGAGGTAAGAGGGTAAAAGTGGTAATTAAAAAATAAGAATACTCTTCCAAAACAGTAAAGCATAATCTGAATAGGTTTGGGAGGAAACCACATTTTTTTTTAATCTGCTGACCTCTTTAGATAAAGTGGGAATTTTGCCATTCCATATACTAAATTACAATGCAACAACTGTGTATTCTTCAAAATTTTTTTTAAAATCCGAGAAAAAAAATTTTTAGAATGTTTTGAGGCTCAACAACCTAGACACTAAAAGACCCCATCTCTATCTAAAAACAGAGGAAGGGGAAATAATGCTCCCAAGCTTATTGTATGATTACTCTGATACCCCAATCTGACCAACATACTCCAAAATAAGAAAGTGTAGGCCGGTATCTCTGATGACTGTAGATACAGAAATCCTCAGCAAAACATTAGCAGACCAAATTCAAGAACACATCAAAAGGATCATACACCATGATCAAGATGGACTTATTCCAGGCATGCAAGGATGGTTCAGGATCAACATGATACATACCACATTAACAAAATGAAGGACATTTTATGATCATCCCAATAAACACAGAAAAAGGATATTACAATATAACATCCACTTTTGATAAAACGTCTCAGCATCATGGGTGAGGAGGGAACATACCACCACTTCCTGAAGGCCACCTGTGATAAACCTAGAGCTAACATCATCTCAACGATAAAAAGCTGAAAACTTTACTTTTAAGATCAGAATTAAAAATACCTACTCTTGCCACTTCTATTCAACATGTTATTGGAAGTTCTAGTCACAGCGGCCAGACAAGAAACAAAGGCATCCATGTTGAAAAGCCAGAAGAAAAGCCATCACCATTTACAGATGACATGATACTCTATGTAGAAAAACCCTCAAGCCACTATCGAAAAACTAGTGGAATAAAGGAGTTAAGTATTAATTACAAAATTAATACACAGAAATAGGCTCCATTTCTATACACATGAACTACATGTGAACTATCAGTAAGAAATATTAAGAAAACAATTCCATTTATAATTGTATCAAAAAAAATACCTAGGAATAAATTTAACCACGAAAGTGAAAGACCAGTATTCTGAAACTCTTAACACACTGATGAGAGAAATTGATGACGGACACAAGAGAAAGGGAAAGATCTATCATACTTACAGATTA
Source organism: Suricata suricatta (assembly GCF_006229205.1). Taxonomy (NCBI): domain Eukaryota; kingdom Metazoa; phylum Chordata; class Mammalia; order Carnivora; family Herpestidae; genus Suricata; species Suricata suricatta. The sequence goes on from NC_043705.1 coordinate 19,721,623, forward strand.
GAAGAATACTGTTTAAATGTTCTATAGATTCAATACAATCCCTATCACATTATCCATGGCATTTTAAAAGCATAACTTGAATAAACAATTCCAAAATTTATATACAACCACAAATGACTCCAAAGAGCCAAAGCCATCTTCAGAAAGAGAAACACAGCAGGGGTATCCTGTTCCTGGACTTCAGACTATACTACAAAGTTACGGTAATTAAAACAGTATGGTGGTGGCACAAAAACAGATACATAGATCAATGGAACAGAAAAGAGAGCCCAGAAATAAAACCACACTTATATGGTCAATTAATCGACAGCAAAGAGGCAAACATCTACAAAAAGGAAGAAACCATCTCATCAAAAAATGGTTGGGGGACAACTAGACAGCTTAAATGCAAAGAATAAAAGTGTACCACTTATCTCAGATGCAAAAATAAACTCAGAATGGATGAAGGGTTTAAATTTAAGAATTGAAACTGTAAAACTCATAGAAAAAAAAATATGGGAAGTAAGCTCTTTGACATTGGTTTCACAATATTTTGGGGGACCTATTTCCCTAGGCAAGGACATCAAAAGAAAAAAAAAAACATACGGGACATCAAATTAAAGCCTTCTTGCATGGCATAGGACACCATGAACAAAGGAAGAAGGCCACATAATGGAAAGGAGAAAATAATCACAAATGATAAAACTGGTAAGGGCTTAACATCCAAATATATAACCACCTCCTACAACTCCATATCAAAAGAACAATCCAATTAAAAAATGGGCAAAGACCTGAATAGGTATTTTCCAAAAGAATACATACCTGAGGAGATACTCAACATCACTCATCATCAAGGAAATGCAAACCAAAACCTCAGCAAGTGGTCATCTTAGGTCAGAATGATTATTAGCACAAAGACAAGAAGTAAGTGTTGGTGAGGATGTGAAGAAAAGGGAACACTCACGCTCTATTGGTGGTAACATAAATTGGTGTGGCCACTAGAAAAAAACACTGAGATTTAAATTTTTTAAAAAATATTAAAACTACAGATACTAGGGCACCTGGGTGGCTCAGTCGGTTAAGTGTCCAAATTTCATATTAAGCTCAGGTCATGATCTCCCAGTTCGCAGGTTTGAGTCCCTTAATCAGGCTCTGCACTATCAGGGATTCTCTCTCACTTCCCCTTCCCCCCCCCCCCCCC